>NC_069502.1:716302131-716602131 GCF_027579735.1 Bombina bombina | reverse complement strand
AATAGTGTTGTTGAACAATTATATAGTAAAGACTACTAGGGTTTTGCACAATGGTAAGTATCAGAAAGTCCAGTAAAGAAAGTATCACCAGCTAGGCCTTTATATAACACAGCTGTCAGGGTATCTATAGATATCAGTGGACAATATATATATATATATATATATATATATATATATATAGTATATATAGATAGATATATTATGTATATATATAAGATAAAATGAGTATGAAATCTCTCAAATTGTAAGTTTGAGCATGCTCATTTTATCACTGACTATATGGCTGTGTATAGCAAATCTTAGATCAGACATAAAATATTTTTTTTTTACTGATTAACATAGCATCTAACAACAAAAGGTTTAGCTTTTGAAGCCCACAGCTCCGCAGGGGCCTAATACTCAACCAAGCCAGCATACATCATGGAATGAAGGAGCCTAGATGTCTGTGGAAATCTCTTTTGAAACTCACAAAGGCCCAGGAAAATAGTGATTAGCACAGACCTGTTAATGACCCCTAGACCTCGAATCCACATCTGTGCTGGCTAACAAAGACACATGTTGTAAGGATTATACTCACCTTTTTTCATTTTTGTCTTACTGTGCCTTTAAGGAGATCACTTCCTTACCTTTAAAAGGGACTTCCTCTCAGCAGTTCATTGCTGGTTAATTGAAGCCTACATCGGATCTTCAACTCAGACAGCCTCAAAGTGGTTTACACTTCACCTTGAATTATTTTGAATCAACTCTATCACAGTCTTCAATAAACTAATCTGTAAACTTACTTCTAAGCAGGTTAGTTTTCACGGAGCCTATTTCCATCTGTTGGTATTCCGTTACCCTGTTCTGAAAGCCGGATCCTCACAGCAGCCTCATTACGTCATCAGCTACGGCCGGACTGCTTCTAGCTGTGTCTCTCTCCTTGCAGCTTGCCGGGTAAAGTCCGGAACGCTTCCACTCGCTTACAGCTACCGAGGTAATCTCTCTGTGAGTAAAACTTCCTCCTGATCTGAGCTAAGTAAATCCTCATAGGAACAGAGGTAGGACTTTAACTTATTCTTGCTAAAACTTACGCCTCGATTTCCTTACTGATATTGCTAACATTGATAACAGTGGGTTGCGTATGGCTATATTAAATCACATATGTTGCTAAAGAAACCCTCACTATAAGTAACAGCTGTGATACATTACTAATTTTTATTGTGATTATCAATACCATATAATTTGTACTTTGGTGTTGCATTGCATTTCTTTACATAATTAACCAGCCATAAGGAATAATAGGACTTGGTATAACATTGAAAAGGTTTATTCCAGTTCTGTTAAACAAATATATAAATGGATCTCAATACCATGACCGAACACTTAAAAGTCTTATCAGACAGGGTAGATATGCTTGCAACCTCATTTCATGAATTAAAAACTGAGAATCAGGCTTTGAAAGCCTGTCTCAGAGAAAGCCTTTCAGTTAAATCAAACCAAAACGAGCACCTCCCTGAACCTGCTGTATCCACACCAGAGAAATTTTCTGGAAATTGCTCTCAGTTCAGAGAGTTCAGAAATTCATGCATGTTATTATTTGAATCAAAACCCAACACATATGCTTCTGAGAGAACGAGAGTTCTTACTGTTATATCCTATTTGAGGGGAGAGCCCAGGGCATGGGCAGACACCTTTTTTGAAAAACAGGATTCTATACTAGGGTCATTGGACGCTTTCTTTACCGAAATGTCCGTTCTCTATGATGATCCCTACAAACAAATCTCAGATGAGAATAATCTCAGAGCATTGAAGCAACAGAAACATGCAGTAGAAACCTATAAACACAGTTTAAAATTTATGCCACAGACTCCATGTGGAATGAGATTTCACTTAAGAATCAGTTCCGCCTGGGATTAAGTGAAGAACTTAAAGATGAGCTATCACGTATCGGGATTCCAGATACTTTAGAGGAACTCTATATGGTATCCATATCCATTGACAGACGTCTGAGGGAGAGACGATCTGAAAGAATGGGTTTCACAAAAAGATTATCAGCTACATCCCCTTCTCCAGGAAAGGATCTCCCACAACCTATGGAAATAGGTTTTATCAAGGGGCCCTTATCCCCACAGGAGAAAACTAGAAGGAAGACACTAAATTTATGCCTATACTGTGCATCTCCAAAGCACGAGGTAAAAGAATGCCCCCTACTGGCGAAACAGAAATTAGGTAAGAATGCTGTTCCTATGCATAGTTTTTTCTCCAAAACCACAACCACTACTTATCTAACTTTGTCCGTTTCTCTACAGTGGGAACGTTACAAGATCAGGACTACAGCCATAATTGACACAGGTTCCTGTGGGAACTTCATTGACGTTAATTTTGTGAAAATAAATAAAATTCCTTTGGTCACTAAGCAAATACCAGTCTCTGTGAAGGTTATTGATGGCAATCTGTTACAAAGTGGTCCACTCACACATCAAACCATTCCCCTTCAGTTACACACAACACATAATCATACTGAACAAATAACGCTAGATGTTATATCCTCTCCTATGTTCAAAGTTATCTTAGGTATTAAATGGTTAAGTCTTCATAAACCACACATAGATTGGTCATCCCTCACCATCACATTCCCAGAACACCAGAACATTAACCTTACAAATTGTAATGCTATTTGTTTATCTGTATCTGATTCTGACAGTATTCTACCCCCACAGTATCATGAGTTTGCCGATGTGTTCGATAAAAAAGAAGCAGAATCCTTACCACCCCACAGGGCTTATGATTGCCCCATAGATCTGCTTCCTGGGGTGTCTATACCTTTCGGACACCTCTATCCCCTGTCCAAACCTGAATTAGAGCCTTTGAAGTCTTACATAGACGAGAACCTTAAGAAAGGTTTCATAAGACCCAGCACCTCACCAGCTGGTGCGGGCATGTTTTTCGTCACTAATAAGGATGGTTCTCTTAGACCTATAATAGACTATAGAGAATTAAATAAACGCACAAGGAAAAACAGGTACCCACTTCCATTAATCCCTGAGCTGATAGAAAGATTGCGTGGCGCCTCAATTTTCACCAAATTGGATCTTAGGGGCGCCTATAATCTTATCAGAATGAGAGCTGGGGACGAATGGCTTACAGCATTTAGGACCAGATACGGTCTTTATGAGTATACTGTAATGCCATTCGGCCTTTGTAATGCCCCAGCTACATTTCAGTGTTTCATCAATGACCTTTTCAGAGACATTTTGGACGTATATATTGTTGTCTATCTGGATGACATTTTAATTTACTCACAGAATCTTGATCAGCATAGAATTCATGTTAAAGAAGTTCTAACCAGATTGAGAAAGAATAGCTTATATGCTAAACTTGAAAAATGTATATTTGAAACTCAAGACATCACTTTCCTAGGGTACCATATTACTGTGCAGGGAATTTCAATGGATGACAAAAAAGTACAAGCTGTACTGGATTGGCCGAACCCTACTTCTAGGAAGGAAGTTCAACGCTTCCTAGGCTTCTCTAACTTTTATAGGAAGTTTATTCCTGGGTTTGCTGCTATCTCTAAACCCCTCACAGAACTCACAAAGATCCATAGTCCTTTCCACTGGACCCCTCAAGCCCAAGAAGCTTTTGATCACTTGAAACATAGGTTTTCAACAGCACCCATTCTATGCTTCCCTGATATGAACCACCAGTTTGTGTTAGAAGTTGACGCTTCAGATTACGCTATAGGTGCAATTCTTTCACAACGACCATCCTTCAAGGATCCATTACATCCCGTTGCTTACTTTTCCAGAATTCTTCAACCTGCTGAATTGAACTATCCTGTCGGGGAGAAGGAATTGCTCGCAATCAAAAGTTCATTTGATCATTGGAGGCATCTATTAGAGGGTGCTGTTCACCCCATTATTATTTTTACAGACCACAAAAACCTGCAATATCTTCAATCCAATAAAACTCTCTCTTCTAGACAACTCAGATGGAGCCTTTATTTCTCAAGGTTTCATTACATCATAACTTACAGGCCTGGAGAAAAGAATGGAAAGGCAGATGTCCTCTCAAGACAACACTCAAAGATCATACCTCAAAATTCTCCTTCCACTGTAATTCCACAAGACTGTTTCATAGGACTGATAGTGGATATTATACCCCAATTACAAGAAGCTCAGAGATCCGATAGCAACATACCTTTAGAAGATCTTACTTTACACACTGATGGCTTGTATTACAAAAACGGAAAGCTGTATGTGCCAACTTCATTTCGTCAAAGGGTCTTAAAGAGTGTTCACGAATCACCTTTAGCTGGTCACATGGGCACGACAAAGACTACTGAACTTATCCTCCGTTCATACTGGTGGCCTGGAATTGGTAAATCTGTACGAACTTTCTTACAGGAGTGTATTATTTGTGCCACCTCAAAACATTCAAAGCAACGACCCGTTGGGTTTTTACAACCTCTCCAGGTACCCAACAGACCTTGGGAAAAAATCTCAATGGACTTTATAGTAGAATTGCCCAGATCTAACGGATTCAACACCATATTTGTTGTCACTGACCTTTTCTCTAAAATGGCCCATTTTATCCCTACTACTGCTCTTCCTACTTCTAGACATACCTCTGAACTCTTCATAAAAGAAATCATTCGGTTACATGGGATACCAAAATCTGTGGCTAGTGACCGTGGGTCGCAGTTCACGTCCAGGTTTTGGAAAAACCTATGTAATGCTTTGCATATAGAACAATGCCTCACGACTTCGTTTCATCCCCAATCGAATGGGCAGACTGAGCGAGTAAACCAGGAGGTAGAACAATACTTGAGGTGTTATTGCTCTCAGGAACAGGATACCTGGGCGACTTTCTTACCTTTGGCTGAATTCGCTCACAATAACCATGTGAATGCCTCCACTGGATTTAGTCCCTTTTTCATCAATTATGGTTTGCATCCTCGTTGCGATCTTCTGCCTAAGATTGATTCACCTTGCCCTCAGGTGAATGACGCAGTGAACGACATCTCACGGATCTTTTCCTCTGTACGTACCCATATTCTGGAAGCACAGGCTTCCCAGAGCAAATACTACAACTTACGTCATAGATGTAATCCTCCTTATGCTGTCGGGCAAAGAGTTTGGCTGTCTACTAGGAATCTGAAATTGCGCTATCCTTGCAGGAAGTTGGGTCGTACCTTTATTGGACCTTATGCCATCAAATCGATCCATAATCCAGTCACTGTTACTTTGGATCTTCCCCCGACGTTGAGGGTACACCCCACCTTTCACGTTTCTTTAATCAAGCCTTGTAACTCTGATGTTCCTGCTTCTGGTCCATTGCCTGTCGTACCGGGATTGGACTCCCAGGAGGAATTCCAGGTTCATAGCATCCTTGATTCCCGTCTTCTTCATGGTCAACTGTATTATCTTGTCCATTGGATGGGCTACGGGCATGAGGATGACTCTTGGGAGCCTGCCTCCAATCTCTCGGCTCCTCGTCTCGTTTCACTCTTCCATAGGCGGCACCCTGACAGACCTCGCCCGTGAAACCTCGCTGTGGTTTCCTTGGAGGGGGGCCTATGTAAGGATTATACTCACCTTTTTTCATTTTTGTCTTACTGTGCCTTTAAGGAGATCACTTCCTTACCTTTAAAAGGGACTTCCTCTCAGCAGTTCATTGCTGGTTAATTGAAGCCTACATCGGATCTTCAACTCAGACAGCCTCAAAGTGGTTTACACTTCACCTTGAATTATTTTGAATCAACTCTATCACAGTCTTCAATAAACTAATCTGTAAACTTACTTCTAAGCAGGTTAGTTTTCACGGAGCCTATTTCCATCTGTTGGTATTCCGTTACCCTGTTCTGAAAGCCGGATCCTCACAGCAGCCTCATTATGTCATCAGCTACGGCCGGACTGCTTCTAGCTGTGTCTCTCTCCTTGCAGCTTGCCGGGTAAAGTCCGGAACGCTTCCACTCGCTTACAGCTACCGAGGTCATCTCTTTGTGAGTAAAACTTCCTCCTGATCTGAGCTAAGTAAATCCTCATAGGAACAGAGGTAGGACTTTAACTTATTCTTGCTAAAACTTACGCCTCGATTTCCTTACTGATATTGCTAACATTGATACCAGTGGGTTGCGTATGGCTATATTAAATCACATATGTTGCTAGAGAAACCCTCACTATAAGTAACAAGCTGTATAAGCTGTGATACATTACTAATTTTTATTGTGATTATCAATACCATATAATTTGTACTTTGGTGTTGCATTGCATTTCTTTACACATGTCTTGCATTGTAACTCTCAAATTCATTTTAAAATACAACTTGTATTTAAATTTCAAGTATAATTGATTCTCAGACTGTATATATATATATATATATATATATATATATATATATATATATATATATATATATATATATATCCTGAGAAGAAATGCCTAACAGTAACATATTAGATAAGTGTATACTGGAATTAAATAAATAGCAATACAGTCAATTTTAAAATGTTGAATTTTAATAACCTATTTCTTTATATTTTTCAGGTATCTAATAAGTACATATATAATTAGTATTTTAAATAATATCCTATGTTTTATACACTCAAAAAGAAATATACATATATGACATTTTAATCTGTATGGGATAGTAATCCAATGTAGATATAATTTTATGAAAATGACATATGTTTGCTGATCTTAAGGTATGTATGTCATATTAAGATAATAACTGAGAAAGTAATTGAATCCATGATGAAGGTATTATAATCCTTTTAAATCGTTTCATAGAAAATATGATTTTTAAACGCATTTTAATATATTATAAGTGGAATATCTTCATGTTTGGTCTTAAAATGATCAGAAAAAAAGACACTGTGTGGACCATATATGAAACATATAATTTATAAATACAAGAGATTATAATATGTTGGATATAACATTTTAAAGGTTAAATAATTAGACTGTTAGAAATATTAAATGGTGGAGATGCATTCCTGGGTGTCTGCTGCCACCTATAGATCAGAAACGGTATTACAGCTAAAAGGCATTTGGCTGCTCAGGGAGGCATTTCCCAAAATAACCTATGAGATGTTCAGATCCAAGGGAGAATCAGGGACAAGCTCCGCAAGGGCAAATCACAGACAAGCTTCCAAAGGGCCTATCATCCTAATTTCACTAATGATTAGAATAAAAAGGGGTGGGATTATATCTCGTGATATAGTCCCAGGCAAGAGAGAAAAATAAAGGTTACCTCTTTAAATTTATGAGGTGAAATTGGATTTATCAGAGGAACCCTGGAAATATTGTTTTTCTTATTTGGTGATGTATGACTGTTCTATATTCATAATATTTAAATCAAAGGTATTTGGTAACTATAACTAAATTGCAGTTAGTAATTTTAAAAGGACACTTTATATTTTAAACTCATATTCACAATCCTGTATAGTTTTAAGCTTGTCTTTTGTATGCTAAGTAATTTATCTTTGCAAATATATATATATATATATATATATATATATATATATATATATATATATATATATATATATATATTAGAATTTATCTTAATTGTAGATAATTAAGAATTTATTTCAGCTTAGATAAATTGGCATATAAACTGTCTGTTTACGTTAAGAATATATATAACTTCTGGTGTTTTAGAGTTATATAGAATTATTTGTGGGCTAAATAGCTTAAGTATATTTGTCTGGAAGTTAATACACCATACCTTGGCCTCTCATTGTGATATTTAAATGTAACTCTTATTTGGGAGATTATTGTGAATAAGGTAATTTATATGAACCTTGTCTAGCATATCATAACAACATAAACGTGTATAGTTTGATTCATAACCTAGTTCCTATAAATATAATTCAATGTGTCTATAAATTTTAACTAATATAAAGAATTTAGGAATTTACATTAATTTTAATTGTTTTGTATATGCATTTTATTGGGGTTTATTTTAAAGAATAATTATTAAATATATTGTATTATAACCCGGCCATATACTGTTATATTATTTGGAGGCACACTGCTGAGATATTATTAATATTTAACACATTGATATGATATATTTGAAGTAAATAGAAATTATAAAAAAAAAAAAGATAAATTAATCTAAAAAAAAAATTATTATTTTTTTGTGATTAAATATTTCAAAATTAATATTAATATTTTGAATTATTAAAAAAATAATAAAAAAATGATAAATTGATTTTTTATATTTAAAAATTAATATTAATATTTTTGAAAATATATATTTTTTTCTCTTGTTGGTTAAAATTGTATAAGCGTTTTAATTTAACTAAATACTAAGCCAATATAATAATGTCTGTTACCAAATGTGAATCAATTACTTCTATACATAGTGTTGAAATATGTTCCCCAAGGTTACCCCTCACTCAGGGGGATGTCCTTAAGATGGACATTATAGGCTACATTAAAAAGAGGTGTAATATTGCGGGTGATTTAAATGATTATATGGATATGCTTGCAATTAAGGCTAAAAATATTGCTATTGATTATGGAAGGTGGAATGAAAAAAGTGAATTATTCCAAGAATTATTAAAAATTAATCAATGCAAAAATCTAAAAAAATGGGATGAACTAATACTAAAATTTTATGCATTATTGACGAAATGTCCCTCCTCTGTATAGAAAAGGAATTGCAAATACAGGGGCTAGAAGATAGTATTCACTCCTCACACAGATGCAAAGACAATTTAAATATAGCCGAAAAGGAAATTGTTAAATTTAAACAAGACATGGCCGCCTTAGATAAGCATAACCTAAATTTACTAGCTAAAATACAAGAGTTAAATAAACAACTTGCACAAAGCTAGAGAGAATTAAGTGGTTTAAAAAGGCCATAGCGTCATAATGAAAACCCCTCTATTAACAATGAGGATAATGCAGATAATTCTAACTCCCTTAAGGAATACATCAGAAAAAAATTAGAGAACTTTAGGGAAGGTCACTGATTGGCTCAGAAGTAAATTTCCCAAATAGACAGTCACCTCATGATATAAATTCAGGGAACTGCTATAACTCAGCTGAGGAGGGGGAGGGCATCTCTAGTAGTGAGTCAGAGGGCGGAGCTAGCTACCCAAATAGCCCATGTAGTACTAATGTACGTAGGGCATCTCCCCATAGTAAATATAGGGCAGATAAGAGATGTTCCATCCCCAAAAATAAGGCTCCTAGGAAAGCTCGGGATAAGTCTAATATGGTATATGACACCCCTAAAATAATTAATTTTTTAAGTTATGCAGTACCTAAGTTCTCCAACAAGGGAACCAATTCTATTATTGACCACTTAGAGACCTATGAAAATGCTTTATCCATAATGAATGTCACAAGTGAGCAGTCAAAAATTGACTTTCTGCTTTGGGTATTTGAAGGTAAATATAACAAATTCTTTGCTTCACTAAAGGATATGAATATTCATTCCTGGAATGAAACAAAATGACAGTGCAGAATAGAATTTGGGCAATATTGCACTAAAACTGCAGTGAAAATAGCTATATACAGTTTAAAATGTAGTGCGAATCAAAGCCCTATAGAATTCCTTTCTGTACTGAAAAGTGCGTACAGTATGGCTGAAGATTATCCCATATTTGAATACTCAGAATTTGTGACTTTATTTTTCGAAACATTGCCCGCACACATCAAAGTTAATTTAGCTAGAGATTTTGATGAGCACTGCTCATTGGACTGGCTGATCAAAGAGAGTACAAAGTTATACTCTATTTAGCAGTCCGGTGAACAGAGGGTTAAATGGGAACCAAAGCCCAACGCCAAAATTGTGGCAGAAACTAGGGTGTCACCTAGCCTTCTCAAGTTGGATTCTAAAAAGAAAACCTATGCGTAGGTGGCCCGAGAAAACAGGCCATCCCCACAAAGTTTTAACTCTGCCCCTCTCCCAACATGTGCGGAGGCGCAGAGAGACTATACCCAAAATGGGGGGCATACTCAGGTAAATAATTATCCCCAAAGAGATTAGAACCCACAAGGTTATCGGTATCCCCGTAAAAATAAATACCAAATGTGGCGAAAATACTCTCAGGGTAACCAGACACCCCAAGTAAATAGTGCTCCCCAAAATACTAATGCTGAACAAGTTGAATCCCAAAGACAACTATGTCAAAATAGGAGAAATAGATATGATTCTGAGGGATCTAGGAATCAATACCATGGGACATCAAAAAATTGGTCCATGGGTGAAGATAGTGGGCCAATTCAGCACACAAGTTAGTCAATTATGTACACTATTTACTAATATGAGTCAAGCTTTTATGGCTCAGCAACCTAACAATCCTTTTTTAGGGGTACAACCAGTGGCCAGCAGTGGGCCACAGGCACAGTCATAAATACTGCAGTATTACCTGAGAGATGGGGGAGAGTTATACCAAATAAAATGATAAATGTCAATAATGGTACTAATCATATTCTCTCCCTACAGACCGGAAACGGACGATCTAGCTGTGATGACGAGCAACCTCAGCCTGGAAGCTCTAACAAATCTCTTCCTTTGCAGCATTCTCTTAACCTTATTTCCACAGATGCAGTACACAAGAACCCAGTCGACCCTATTACAGAATGGACTGGTAAGAATGTAGTTTCTTCTGCATCAGGTAACGTGGCAGATTCAGGTAACACGTGGCAAAGCCCACAATTGTGTAATCATGCCAATTTTATGTGTAAAATTATAGAAACTGTAGGGAGATATTATGTATTATCTGAGCTCCAGGATTCAATCTCCAACCCTATTATGGGATTGATTGACACTGGATCTCAGACAACTATTTTATCCCACAGGTACTAAACACAGCTAAATGAGCTAACACCCCACAAACTTAAAATAAAAGAATTTGATGGTTCACTAATAGGTGTTGGGGGTGACTCTCTAAAAGTCTATGGTACTGTATGGTTAAAATTGATGCTGGGGAACAGGGTAATAAGACACCCTGTCATTATAGTGGATCTGCCAACTGATCGTTTAATAATTGGTAGTGATCTCCTGAAGCAATTAAGCACCATAATTAATTGCATAAATAATGTTATTTGGTCACAAGTAAAAAGGCCTATTAATTATGAGCGATCCGATATATCTCGCACCCGACATAACTGTCACGTGGTGGAAGAGAAGCCAGATGCTGTGCAGATTTATTTCAGGAATGACTCTATACCTGAAATCACTATCCTACAAATAGATGATCAGACTCCTTTAAATGGTTCTGATGGTAATACTTTTAAAATTTTGCCTGAAAAGATAGCAAATATTTCCTTAGACGGCGATGTATTAACCATATCTCTCCACAAGGGGGATCATAAAATCCCTAAAGAGGGAGGCCACACTCAATACCTCGCAGGAATTGAGAGAGTTAAGGATGATCTATTTATCCCTATGCAAGTGCATGACCTTGGTAAAACCTAATATGCTAAAATAAACGTAAAACAGGAAGCTAGCTATATAAGTGAAGGCTTATTAGCGCAAATAGCTGAGCCTAAAGTGATTAAATATCTTTCTCCACAAGACCACTGTGTCCAAGGCCTGGATGACAGGTCTGAAAACTATAATATCACAGCTAAGTGTTTATTATCTATCTCTATATGTAATAAATCCTCAAAGCACCTGTTTTTAGTTTTAAATACTCCCCATAATCAAATATACATTGGTAATGATCTCTTACATAGATATGCCACACAAATAGATTTGATTAACACTTGCTTCTGGAGCAGGTTAAAGGGGGACCCTGAAGTATTTCAGGATGAAAATACAGCCCTGAAATCAAACCAGCAAATGCCATATGCTGTGAATATGCAGGTGTCTAACGATGTTATAATCCCTGCTGGGGCTGATAAATTCCTCTTATCCTTACAGGTAAAGAGAGGTCATAAATTAAAAACTTCTGAAACACTAATTTGCCTCTCCCATACAATGCAAAATCTGGGTATAACAATGACTCCTATGGTAAATATTGGAACTATTCCAATACATGTTATTGTGCATAACATGACCCCACAGGATATAACCTTATCCAAGGGAACTACTATAGGATATGCGCTGGAATCAAGTTATTACACTTGGATTCCAGAAAAATGTAATTGGGTTAATACCTGAAGGATACTTAACTGAAGAACTATTTACAATTCAGTCTATTTATCCCTCAGAGGAAGGCATCTGTAAAATTGAAGAAGCCTCTCTAGTATTTGATCAGCCTATCAAAGATCAAGAAAACCCCAATTCCCAGAGTCGTGGGGGCAATGTAAATTATAATCAAGAGGACCTCACCCTTAGGTTGGAAGAAGCCTATGAAATAGGACAGCCTGAAATCTTTCCAGGATTTTAGCAAATAGTCGAAGAGGAAATATCTTTAGCTAATGGCTGTTCCAGTGATGATGAATGCCAAGAGCTACGAGAACTCCTGATAGAGAACAAGGATATTTTTGCTATGGATTCTTATGACTGTGGGACTACAGACTTGCACATTGCAAGAATCCAAACCGATCCCAATGCACCACCTGTCTTTTTAAACAATACAGATTTCCTTTACCATCATATGATTCTCTTGCAGAAATCATAAGGAACTTGGAAGAAAGAGGTATTATCAGACAGGTGCATAGCTCTTATAGCAATTCTATTCTATGTGTTCTTAAGCCCAATGGACAATGGCATTTGTGTGCTGATTTAAGACAACTAAACAAACAAGTGTACATGTCTGGTTGGCCTGTGCCATATATTGACCAGTATAAATAAAAGTGAAATAAGCAGCACCAGCGATCTTGGCAAATAAAAAGTGCTTTTATTGACAGTTCAGGATTAACTTCAATAAGAAGCAAAGGACAATGGTGACAGTGGGTGCCTTAGGAAAACACACATAGAACTAACCTCTGACGCGTTTCAGCCCTTCTGGCCGTAATCGTAGCTGCAGTTCTTAACCCCAATTGACCTATTATACACCTGTGCTCAATTGTGATTGGATAAAATCTTTATCCTGGGTGTATTCCTATTACAAGCACCTTAACAACAAAACTTATTAACAACCATGTTGAAATAAACAATGCAAATATCTGACGAACTCTCAAGAACCATTGTGCTATGACAAATTCTCTTAATCCCTCAACACTGTTTATGTTGATGGGCTCGATAATAGTCCATCTAAATGAGACCACACTTTTATTGTGTTTTGTATCTATGTGTTGTACTAGTGGGGTCGTAAGTTTGCCTGCCTTGATATTAGTGATGTGTTCTCAGATCCAGTCACGAGCTTCCCTAGTGGTGAGACCAGTATACTGCACCCCACATTATTGCCAATCGTTAAACCCTTTATGAAAGCGAATCTACACCCTTTTGACACTATATTGGTTAAACCCTCATCTGCTATTAGCATATGAAAATGTTTACGTATGATATTGCATACTTGATGGTATTGTGAACTATACTTTGTTACAAAAGTTATTCTTCCAAAAACCTTGCCTTTGTTATGTGCACTTGTCAATGTGAGAAATTCCTTTCTCTCTCTGGTTGCTATGGTTTCTCTAACCCGTGCAACCTCCTTTCTGTTGTAACCTCTTCTACAAAGGCGATCCTCTAAATCCAGAGCCTGCTTTTGATACTCTGACTGTGTTGAACAATTTCTTTTTAGTCATATAAACTGTCCTTTCATCACAGAAAAGAAAACCCTCCTTGGATGACTGCTTTTCGCGTGTAGGAGTGAATTCCCAGAGATGGGTTTCCTATACACTTTTGTCTGTACCTTCTCTTGTACCCCCATTAACGTTACATCCAAAAAAGTGATTTGTGTGTTACCGTATTCGTGGGTCAATTTTATACCTGCTGTGTTATTGTTTAGATCTTTCAAAAACTCCAATAGTTCACAATACCATCAAGTATGCAATATCATACGTAAACATTTTCGTATGCTAATAGCAGATGAGGTTTTAACCAATATAGTGTCAAAAGGGTGTAGATTCGCTTTCAAAAAGGGTTTAACGATTGGCAATATAGTTGCCCCCACTCAGTTAAGTTCTAGCCATACCTCGAACTCATCATGGCTCAGGTTTAATGGAGTTTATAGATGTGGTTATGGACCATGCATTGCCAGTGGGTGTCTACAGCAAAGTGAGGGTTTCTCAAGCACAGTCACAGGAGATAATTTTAGACACTATTCATGTCTGAACTGCAGAGCCACTTACGTGGTTTATCTTTTGACTTGTGAACAATGTGGGGTGCAGAATACTGGTCTCACCACTAGGGAAGCTCATGACAGGATCTGAGAACACATCACTAATATCAAGGCAGGCAAACTTACGACCCCCCTAGTACAACACTTCAAAAGAAAACACAATAAAAGTGTGGGCTCATTTAGATGGACTATTATCGAGCAAGTGAAGTGTAAAAAGAGAGGAGGGGACAGAGAAAGCCTGCTAGCCAAGAGAGAGGTTTTCTGGATACACAGATTAAAAACCAGGGTTCCCACAGGATTGAATTCAGAATTTAATTGAATACATTTTTGGGAGTAATTTAGCCCTAGGTAGTGTGTCGAGGAAACCTCTCTCTTCAATTTCTTTATTTTGATTTGATATACCACATTTAATAATTATGAGAGGGACACTTACTATTATGAAGGGGGTTTATTTAAATGCATTCATGTGTTTTTACCCTTTATTTGTTATGCAAATGTGTCCATTCAATTTTTTCCTCGTAATGTTTATATGGTAATTTTCTAGCCCATCAACATAAACAGTGTTGAGGGATTAAGAGAATTTGTCATAGCACAATGGTTCTTGAGAGTTCGTCAGATATTTGCATTGTTTATTTGAACATGGTTGTTAATAAGTTTTGTTGTTAAGGAGCTTGTAATAGGAATACACCCAGGATAAAGATTCACAATCACAATTGAGCACAGGTGTATAATAGGTCAATTAGGGTTAAGAACTACAGCTACGATTACGGCCAGAAGGGCTGAAACGCGTCAGCGGTTAGTTCTATGTGTGTTTTCCTAAGGCACCCACTGTCACCATTGTCCTTTGCTTCTCACTCTAAAACCTTGCTTAGCGTACCCTGAAGGTGGTAAACCTTTCTTCTTAGAGACAGGTTACACAGATATAAGCATGAGTGCTGTTTTATACCAAAAGCATGATAATTTAAGCAAAGTCATTGCTTATGTGAGCAAAACTCTATCCCCAGTAGAAATAAAATTTAGTGATTGCAAAAAAAGCCCTCTTATCTACTGTATGGGCTCTACAAAATTTCCGCAGCTATATACAGGGCGAGAAAATGATTGTAGAAACGGCCCACCAGCCTTTGCTATATCTGCAAAGTGAGAGAATAAGAGATGGGAATTTGTCTAATAGCCTCATAACAGCTTGGACTCTTTCCTTACAAGGCTGACCTTTAGAAATTCGCTGCAAGCAGAATAAAAAGAATTCAGTCGCACAGGGGCTTGCTGAGATCCACGACTGTACTGCTAAGGATCATGGGGGAGAGTTATTAGAAGATGATTTTTTGGAGGAACAATTGCTTTCCCCTTATAAAATATACAATGAGGACCATTGTCAAACATTACCTTGTTGGTTGTTCTTACCATGCCACTATTGATATTGAGTGCAGACTAGTCGCTGGAATTGGTATAACTTGGGCAAGTGGAGCCCCAAATATTTCTGTAGGTTTCAACATTGGACCAAGATCCAGTCAAGTTGCAGAACTAACTGCTGCTCTGAAAATCATTGAGATGGCTATTGAACATGGTATTCATGAATTTGTGATCATTACTGACTCAGTAACCAATCAAACCAATCAAGCATGGCAAGTTGTTCTGCGAGATTAATAACCAAGTGGTGAACAATGGGTTAACCATACACTGGAAGAAGACCAAGGGTCATTCCAGGGTTCTAGGTCCTGATAAGTAATGATCTTGCGGATTTATTAGCCAAACAAGGAACCATAACTGGAGAACTCCTTAATATTGACCACTTAATGGGTGCAACTCAGATAGAAGTCATTACCAGAAACCAGGCTAAACAACAGAGTGGGCCTAAGTTGGTAAATGGAGTCAGGATTCTCCTAATGAGGACCTGATTACTAGTCAAAAAGAAGACTCCATTGTAGGCATCTTCTATAAACAAAAGAGGACGATATAGGCAAGGAAGATCTTAGAATCATAATGAAATCCAGATTACAATTCAAGTTACAGGATGGTTTGTTAATTAGAACCTCCAAAACTGGCATCCAGCAATGGGTGGTAGCCACCAAGTTCAGATGTCTCATGCTTCAACATGCCCATTATGCTCCCATATCTGGCCATCGTGGTGCCGAATTATCGTATTCACACATGTTGAAAGATGTTCAAACCTACTGTCAAGGTTGTTTAATCTATCCACAGTTCCAACCCACTGCACCAACGCATAGAGCGCCATTGCAGAAAAGGGGGATAGTAATGCCATGGTCAGATATACAAATTGATTTTATTGGTCCAGTAACAAGGTCATCAAGAGGTAAAAAATACATGTTAACAGTGACATGCCTGTTCACTAAATGGGTACAGTGAATCAGTGCACCTAACAATAGTGCTGAAACATGCACAGCTTTGCTCATCAACCATGTGTTTTCCAGATTTGGTTTGCACCAAAGAATCCAATCCAATCGGGGAACCCACTTCACTAGCGAAGTGATGACCAAAATGTGGAAAATACTAGAGGTCAAAAGAAAGCTCCATATTGTATATAGAGCTGCCTCAAGTGGTGGTGTAGAGCGTTACAACCAGTCCATTGTGAAAATCCTCAAAAAGTTTGTGAGTGAAATGGGTAAAGACTGGGATGTAAAACTACCTCTAGTCCTAATGGCATTAAGAGCAATGCCAAGTAGTGCTACCAAGATGTCACCTTTTGATCTGATGACTGGTAGAAGAATGGTTCTACCTCAGCATCTACTGTACCGTACATCAGACCAGAACTTGATAAATGCTGCCAATACGCATCAATATGTGGAGAACCTAAGAAACCACCTGCAATATGCCTTTGCATTTGCTCAATGGAACTTAGAGAAAGCTGCAACTGCCACTAAAACCTATTATGATCTCAAAACGTCCAAAAAGGAATATGAAATAAATGATAAAGTTTATGTTTATAACTGTGGAAGAGATCAGATTAAGGAGAAGATATTTCTTCCATCATGGAAGAGTCCTTTTGTCGTTACTGACAAAATATCTCCAGTCGCCTATAAAATTAGGATCCCTAAAAATAAGTCAGAGGGAGAATGAAATGCCATATCCCCAAATGCACTAAAGAAATATTGTAGTTTAAAGATGCCTAAAAAATGAGCATAAGGGCTCAAAAATAATGGACCCTCTTCATAGAAGACTGTCTATAATGCATACTGTCAATTCACTCACCAAGTACCACTCACTTTAAGCCAATTCAAATACATGTGTCCTACATCTATTTAAAATTAGTAGGGGGAATTATGTCATGGTATCTATAGATATCAGTGGACAATACATATATATATATATATATATATATATATATATATATATATATATAGTATGTGTATATATATAAATATATATATATATATATATATATATATATATAAGATAAAATGAGTATGAAATCTCTCAAATAATAAGTTTGAGCATGCTCATTTTATCACTGACTATATGGCTGTGTATAGCAAATCTTAGATCAGACATAAGACTTTTTTTTTACTGATTAACATAGCATCTAACAACAAAAGGTTTAGCTTTTGAAGCTCACAGCTCCACAGGGGCCTAATAATCAACCAAGCCAGCATATATCATGGAATGAATGAGGCTAGATGTCTGTGGGAATCTCTTTTGAAACTCACTAAGTCCCAGGAAAATAGTGATTAGCACAGACCTGTTAATGACCCCTAGACCTTGAATCCACATCTGTGCTGGCTAACAGAGACACATGTATTGCATTGTAACTCTCAAATTCATTTTAAAATACAACTTGTATTTAAATTTAAAGTATAATTGATTCTCAGACTGTATATATATATATATATATATATATATATATATATATATATATATCCTGAGAAGAAATGCCTAACAGTAACATATTAGATAAGTGTATACTGGAATTAAATCAATAGGAATACAGTCAATTTTAAAATGTCCAATTTTATTAACCTATTTCTTTATATATTTCAGGCATCTAATAAGTACACATATAATTGGTATTTTAAATAATATCCTATGTTTTATACACTCAAAAAGAAATATACAGATATGAAATATTAATCTGTAAGGGATAGTAATCCAACGTAGATATAATTATATAAAAATGACATTTGTTTGCTGATCTCAAGGTATGTATGTCATATTAAGATAATAACTGAGAAAGTAATTGTATCCATGATGAAGGTATTATAATCCTTTTAAATCGTTTAATAGAAAATAAGATTTTTAAACACATTTTAATATATTATAAGTGGAATATCTTCATGTTTGGTGTTAAAATTATAAGAAAAAAATGACACTGTGCTGACCATATATGAAACATATAATTTATAAATACAAGAGATTATGATATGTTAAATAATTAGACTGTTAGAAATATTTGATTGTGGGGCTGCATTCCTGGGTGTCTGCTGCCACCTATAGGTCAGAAACGGTATTACAGTCAAAAGGCATTTGGCTGCTCAGGGAGGCGTTTCCCAAAATAAGCGATGAGATGTTCAGATCCAAGGGCGAATCAGGAACAAGCCCTGCAAGGGCAAATCACAGACAAGCTTTCAAAGGGCCTATCATTCTAATTTCACTAATGATTAGAATAAAAAGGGGTGGGATTATATTGTGTGATATAGTACCAGGCAAGAGAAAAAAAAAGGTTGCTGCTGCTGAATTTTTGGCTGACAAACTGCTGCCTTGAGATCCAGTCTATTATAAAGCAACCTGGGCTTAATTTTTATCCATCTTGCAAAAAAATGACCTCTTTTAATTTATGAGGTGAAATTGGATTTATCAGAGGAACCCTGGAAATATTGATTTGCTTATTTGGTGATGTATAACTGTTCTATATTCATAATATTTAAATCAAAGGTATTTGGTAACTATAACTAAATTGCAGTTAGTAATTTTAAAAGGACACTTTATATATTAAACTCATATTCACAGTCCTGTATAGTTTTAAGCTTGTCTTTTGTATGCTAAGTAATTTATCTTTGCAAATATATATATATATATATATATATATATATATATATATATTAGAATTTGTCTTAATTGTAGGTAATTAAGAATTTATTTCAGTTTAGATAAATTGGCATATAAACTGGCTGTTTACGTTAAGAATATATATAACTTCTGGTTTTAATTAGAGTTATATAGAATCATTAGTGGGCTAAATAGCTTAAGTATATTTGTCTTTAAGTTAATAAACCATACCTTGGCCTCTCATTGTGATATTTAAATATAACTCTGATTTGGGAGATTATTGTGAGTAAGGTAATTTTTATGATCCTTGTCTAGAATATCATAACAACATAAACGTGTATAGTTTGATTCATAACCTGGTTCCTATAAATATAATTCAATGTGTCTATAAATTTTAACTAATATAAAGAATTTAGGAATTTACATTCGTCTAGATTACGAGTTTTGCGTTATGAGTAAAAAAGCAGCATTAAGGCTCATAACGCTGCTTATTCTCTACCGCTGCTATTACGAGTCTTGTAGGTACAGCTGTCCCGCACACTTTTTTGGCCGTACCGCAAATTAACTTACGCAATTTTCGTAACGTCTTTTTTCAATGGGATTTCCATAGTGCCAGTATTACAAGCTTTTTTTTTAGGCCAAAAAGTAAGCAGTACAGCCTATCCCGCAAGATTCGTAACACATTCTGAAGTCAGTAGTTATGAGTTTTACACTACAAAGCTGTAGCATAAAACTCATAACTAAAGTGTTAAAAAGTACACTAACACCCATAAACTACCTATTTTCCCCTAAATCGAGGCCCTCCCGCATCACAAACACTAAAATAAAATTAGTAACCCCTAATCTGCCGCTCCGGACATCGCTGCCAATAGAATAGACATATTAACCCCTAAACCGCCGCATTCCTGCATCGCAGGCACTAGTTAAATATTATTAACCCTTAATCTGCTGTCCCTAACATTGCCGCCACCTACCTACATACCTAATCTGCCGCCCCCAATGTCGCCGCCACTATACTAAAGTTTTTAACCCCTAAACCTAAGTCTAACCCTAACACCCCCTAACTTAAATATAATTAAAATAAATCTAAATAAAACCTACGATTAATAAATAAATAATTCCTATTTGTAACTAAATACTTACCTATAAAATAAACCCTAAGCTAGCTTAGGGTTTATTTTTATGTTACAGGCAAGTTTGTATTTATTTTAACTAGGTAGAATAGTTAATAAATAGTTATTAACTATTTACTAACTACCTAGCTAAAATAAATACAAATGTACCTGTAAATGCCTTTTCAGGGCAATGGGGAGCTTAGGTTTTTTTATTTAGGGTTTTATTTGGGGGGTTGGTTGTGTGGGTGGTGGGTTTTACTGTTGGGGGGGTTGTTTGTATTTTTTTTTTTACAGGTAAAAGAGCTGATTTCTTTGGGGCAATGCCCCGCAAAAGGCCATTTTAAGGGCTATTGGTAGTTTAGTTTAGGCTAGGTTTTTTTTTATTTTGGGGGGGCTTTTTTATTTTGATAGGGCTATTAGATTAGGTGTAATAAGTTTAAATATCTTGTAATTTGTTTTTTATTTTGTGTAATTTAATGTTTGTTTTTTTGTAATTTAGGTATTTGTATTTAATTTAGTTAATTGTATATAATTTAGGTAATTTATTTAATTGTAGTGTAAGGTTAGGTGTTAGTGTAACTCAGGTTAGGTTTTATTTTACAGGTAAATTTGTATTTATTTTAGCTAGGTAGTTAGTAAATAGTTAATAACTATTTAGTAACTATTCTACCTAGTTAAAATAAATACAAACTTGCCTGTAAAATAAAAATAAGCCCTAAGCTAGCTACAATGTAACTATTAGTTATATTGTAGCTAGTTTAGGGTTTACTTTATAGGTAAGTATTTAGTTTTAAATAGGAATTATTTAGTTATTAATAGTAGGTTTTATTTAGATTTATTTTAATTATATTTAAGTTAGAGGGTGTTAGGGTTAGGGTTAGACTTAGGTTTAGGGTTTAATAACTTTAGTATAGTGGCGGCGACGTTGGATGCGGAAGATTAGGGGTTTATAAATGTAGGTAGGTGGCAGCAATGTCGGGGGCAGCAGATTAGGGGTTAATAATAATTAAATAGTGTTTGAGATGCGGGAGTGAGGCGGTTTAGGGGTTAATATGTTTATTATAGTGGCTGCAATGTCCGGAGTGGCAGATAAGAG
Source organism: Bombina bombina (assembly GCF_027579735.1). Lineage (NCBI taxonomy): Eukaryota > Metazoa > Chordata > Amphibia > Anura > Bombinatoridae > Bombina > Bombina bombina. Next base: position 716,580,749 of record NC_069502.1, on the reverse strand, counting down.
GTTAATAAGTATAATGTAGGTGTGGGCGATGTCGGAGGCGGTGGATTAGGGGTTAATAAGTGTAAGATTAGGGGTGTTTAAACTCGGGGTTCATGTTAGGGTATTAGGTGTAAACATAAATGTTGTTTTCCCATAGGAATCAATGGGGCTGCGTTACAGAGCTTTACACTGTTTTTTGCAGCCGGCTCTCCCCATTGATGTCTATGGGGAAATCATGCATGAGCACATACAACCAGCTCACCGCTGACTTAAGCAGCGCTGGTATTGAAGTGTGGTATGGAGCACAATTTTGCTGTACGCTCACTTCTTGCCTTTTAATGCCAGGTTCATAAAAATCTGTAATACCAGCGCTGTAGGTAAGTGAGCGGTGACAATAATGTGCAAGTTAGTACCGCATCCCTCATACCGCAAAACTCGTAATATAGCCGATTAATTTTAATTGTTTTGTATATGCATTTTATTGGGGGTTTATTTTAAAGAATAATTATTAAATATATTGTATTATAACCCGGTCATATACTGACACAGCTTTAGTTAACTAATTAATTAATTTTAGAGATATATCTATATAAAAAAGGAGTCATCCGCTTGTTATGACCCATCAAAATTATTAATAGTAGGCCTATCTATTAAATTGTTCCAAAGTATGTACCAATTGATTGGGTGAATTAGGATTATATTAAAAATATACACACATACATACATACAGTACATATAGTATATCAGGCCATGTAATAGCTCTGTTTTAATGCAGTCTCACAGAGTTAGACCTGAAAATTTACCTTGCAGTAATGGGGGTCCAGAGCTTATGGTGCATAAATATCTTTATCAAAATCTATAGGAGGTTTCACAGAAAGGCATAATAAATCATGAAGAGTGTTGAAGTGCAGAACACATCGAAGCCAAATAAAAAATTAGTAACAGGGTGTCATTTGTAATTATTTTTTTTCTGCATTGCTATTGGTTCATGTTTGATGTGTGAGATATAATATATTTGGCACCTCCCACAACTATACATGATAATGGCAGGAATGCCCACTAACAAAATGCTGGAAAGGACAGGTGAAGTGATGCTCAGTGAATTTTCAACTTCCTCTTGCCTTTACAACCAGAACCGCAGTAACCTCACAAGCATCTATGAATCTAGGACACTTTATCAGTGATGCAGTGGTTTGCCATTGGTGGAGAATACAATCCTTCTTTGAAAGTTGTGAAAACCTGTCAACCATGAACTTCAAAGTAAAGCATGCAATTACATCATCAGCACACACATTTTTGTGTGTTTAATCATGCAGAACAAAAAAATGTTGATCACCCAGAAATATCATATACACACTTTTAGTATTTGTGGCTCTTCTGTTGGATTACAGTGGCACAGGAAGCCTAATATCACCTGAGATGATAAATCTAATGTTTTTACACAGCACATTCTAATTGGAATGAGGACCATAAATAAATGGTAAATACATTTTTACTTTAGTAGAAAACTATAAGCTAGTTTTGGAAAACAATGGGGTTGATTAAAATTCTTTAATAAAAAAAACCCATAAAAGGATTTATCTTCAAAAATCTCCATAGACTTTAATGACCATTTTCTATTGAGAACCATTAGATACATTTCCTAAAAGATTGTGATCAACTCCAGTAAGTCAGAGGAGGCGGGAGGCACCATTTAAAGAATTATCTAAATGATTCCTTACTGAAATGATGCAGGATTGTCCACATCCATAAAGTCATCTTTAGATAATTTCAAATATTTAGTAGCTTATTTCTATAGTGTAAAAGCACTCAATAGTTCATCTGTAGAAATATACATTTTGAAAGCACATTTTATCCTGCTTTTATGCTTCCTCATTTACACCAGGGGCGAGATTACATATGTGGAGTTGGCCGCAAAAGCTGGCAATGACAATTTTTAGTCCGGTATTGCTATCACATATACGACGTGGAATATAAATGCGGCACGTGTATTTCAGCTATCGCCCGCTAATTTTACCCCCATAAACTAACATAGAACCGCGTTGCAAGTCGGTATCATATATTCTGTGCAGGGACTTTTTTTTACTCCATTTTCACTTCGCCACACATAGGCAGGCGCAGCAAGCCTTGCGCTGAATATATGAGCACCATAACTCTCTAGAAGTTCTAACTAACACCTAACGCATGAGCAATATCTAGCTGTCAACTGTCATCCCCCCACCGCAATAACTAAATAAAATCTATCAACCCCTAATCCGCCAACCCGCACATCGCAAAATATTCTAATTAAACCACCAACCCCCCACAACGCAATATACCTAATAAAGTGATTAACCCCAAACCGCCATCCCTCACAACCCAAACTATTTAATACATTTATTAACCCCTAATCTGCCACCCCCCACAACACAATAAACCTAATTACACTATTAACCCCTAAACCGCTATCCCCCACAATGCAAATAAATAATTTAATCACTAAGGCCTAGATTTGGAGTTCGGCGGTAGCCGTCAAAACCAGCGTTAGAGGCTCCTAACGCTGGTTTTGGCCGCCCGCTGGTATTTGGAGTCAGTGATTAAAGGGTCTAACGCTGACTTTACAGCCGCGACTTTTCCATACCGCAGATCCCCCTACGCCATTTGCGTAGCCTATATTTTCAATGGGATCTTTCTAACGCTGGTATTTAGAGTCGTTTCTGAAGTGAGCGTTAGAGCTCTAACGACAAGATTCCAGCCGCCTGAAAATAGCAGGAGTTAAGAGCTTTCTGGCTAACGCCGGTTCATAAAGCTCTTAACTACTGTACCCTAAAGTACACTAACACCCATAAACTACCTATGTACCCCTAAACCGAGGTCCCCCCACACCGCCGCCACTCGATTAAAATTTTTAACCCCTAATCTGCCGACCGCCACCTACGTTATATTTATGTACCCCTAATCTGCTGCCCCTAACCCCGCCGACCCCTGTATTACATTTATTAAACCCTAACTTGCCCCCCACAACGTCGCCGCCAGCTACTTAAAATAATTAACCCCTAATCTTCCGACCGCAAATCGCCGCCACCTACGTTATCCCTATGTACCCCTAATCTGCTGCCCCTAACATCGCCGACCCCTATATTATATTTATTAACCCCTAATCTGCCCCCCTCAACGTCGCCGACACCTGCCTACACTTATTAACCCCTAATCTGCCGAGCGGACCTGAGCGCTACTATAATAAATGTATTAATCCCTAATCCGCCTCACTAACCCTATCATAAATAGTATTAACCCCTAATCTGCCCTCCCTAACATCGCCGACACCTAACTTCAATTATTAACCCCTAATCTGACGACCGGAGCTCACCGCTATTCTAATAAATGTATTAACCCCTAAAGCTAAGTCTAACCCTAACACTAACACCCCCCTAAGTTAAATATAATTTTTATCTAACGAAATAAATTAACTCTTATTAAATAACTTATTCCTATTTAAAGCTAAATACTTACCTGTAAAATAAATCCTAATATAGCTACAATATAAATTATAATTATATTATAGCTATTTTAGGATTAATATTTATTTTACAGGCAACTTTGTAATTATTTTAACCAGGTACAATAGCTATTAAATAGTTAAGAACTATTTAATAGTTACCTAGTTAAAATAATAACAAATTTACCTGTAAAATAAATCCTAACCTAAGTTATAATTAAACCTAACACTACCCTATCAATAAAATAATTAAATAAACTACCTACAATTACCTACAATTAACCTAACACTACACTATCAATAAATTAATTAAACACAATTCCTACAAATAAATACAATTAAATAAACTAGCTAAAGTACAAAAAATAAAAAAGAACTAAGTTACAGAAAATAAAAAAATATTTACAAACATAAGAAAAATATTACAACAATTTTAAACTAATTACACCTACTCTAAGCCCCCTAATAAAATAACAAAGCCCCCCAAAATAAAAAATTCCCTACCCTATTCTAAATTAAAAAAGTTACAAGCTCTTTTACCTTACCAGCCCTGAACAGGGCCCTTTGCGGGGCATGCCCCAAGAATTTCAGCTCTTTTGCCTGTAAAAAAAAACATACAATACCCCCCCCCCAACATTACAACCCACCACCCACATACCCCTAATCTAACCCAAACCCCCCTTAAATAAACCTAACACTAAGCCCCTGAAGATCTTCCTACCTTGTCTTCACCATCCAGGTATCACCGATCCGTCCTGGCTCCAAGATCTTCATCCAACCCAAGCGGGGGTTGGCGATCCATAATCCGGTCCAGAAGAGGCTCCAAAGTCTTCCTCCTATCCGGCAAGAAGAGGACATCCGGACCGGCAAACATCTTCTCCAAGCGGCATCTTCGATCTTCTTCCATCCGGAGCGAAGCGGCAGGATCCTGAAGACATCCAGCGCGGAACATCCATCCGGACCGACGACTGAACGACGAATGACTGTTCCTTTAAGGGACGTCATCCAAGATGGCGTCCCTCGAATTCCGATTGGCTGATAGGATTCTATCAGCCAATCGGAATTAAGGTAGGAATTTTCTGATTGGCTGATGGAATCAGCCAATCAGAATCAAGTTCAATCCGATTGGCTGATCCAATCAGCCAATCAGATTGAGCTCGCATTCTATTGGCTGTTCCGATCAGCCAATAGAATGCAAGCTCAATCTGATTGGCTGATTGGATCGGCCAATCGGATTGAACTAGATTCTGATTGGCTGATTCCATCAGCCAATCAGAAAATTCCTACCTTAATTCCGATTGGCTGATAGAATCCTATCAGCCAATCGGAATTCGAGGGACGCCATCTTGGATGACGTCCCTTAAAGGAACAGTCATTCGTCGTTCAGTCGTCGGTCCGGATGGATGTTCCACGCTGGATGTCTTCAGGATCCTGCCGCTTCGCTCCGGATGGAAGAAGATCGAAGATGCCGCTTGGAGAAGATGTTTGCCGGTCCCGATGTCCTCTTCTTGCCGGATAGGAGGAAGACTTTGGAGCCTCTTCTGGACCGGATTATGGATCGCCAACCCCCGCTTGGGTTGGATGAAGATCTTGGAGCCAGGACGGATCGGTGATACCTGGATGGTGAAGACAAGGTAGGAAGATCTTCAGGGGCTTAGTGTTAGGTTTATTTAAGGGGGGTTTGGGTTAGATTAGGGGTATGTGGGTGGTGGGTTGTAATGTTGGGGGGGGGGTATTGTATGTTTTTTTTTACAGGCAAAAGAGCTGAAATTCTTGGGGCATGCCCCGCAAAGGGCCCTGTTCAGGGCTGGTAAGGTAAAAGAGCTTGTAACTTTTTTAATTTAGAATAGGGTAGGGAATTTTTTATTTTGGGGGGCTTTGTTATTTTATTAGGGGGCTTAGAGTAGGTGTAATTAGTTTAAAATTGTTGTAATATTTTTCTTATGTTTGTAAATATTTTTTTATTTTCTGTAACTTAGTTCTTTTTTATTTTTTGTACTTTAGCTAGTTTATTTAATTGTATTTATTTGTAGGAATTGTGTTTAATTAATTTATTGATAGTGTAGTGTTAGGTTAATTGTAGGTAATTGTAGGTAGTTTATTTAATTATTTTATTGATAGGGTAGTGTTAGGTTTAATTATAACTTAGGTTAGGATTTATTTTACAGGTAAATTTGTTATTATTTTAACTAGGTAACTATTAAATAGTTCTTAACTATTTAATAGCTATTGTACCTGGTTAAAATAAATACAAAGTTACCTGTAAAATAAATATTAATCCTAAAATAGCTATAATATAATTATAATTTATATTGTAGCTATATTAGGATTTATTTTACAGGTAAGTATTTAGCTTTAAATAGAAATAATTTATTTAATAAGAGTTAATTTATTTCGTTAGATAAATATTATATTTAACTTAGGGGGGTGTTAGTGTTAGGGTTAGACTTAGCTTTAGGGGTTAATCCATTTATTAGAATAGCGGTGAGCTCCGATCGGAAGATTAGGGGTTAATAATTGAAGTTAGGTGTCGGCGATGTTAGGGAGGGCAGATTAGGGGTTAATACTATTTATGATAGGGTTAGTGAGGCGGATTAGGGGTTAATAACTTTATTATAGTAGCGCTCAGGTCCGCTCGGCAGATTAGGGGTTAATAAGTGTAGGCAGGTGTCGGCGACGTTGTGGGGGGCAGGTTAGGGGTTAATAAATATAATATAGGGGTCGGCGGTGTTAGGGGTAGCAGATTAGGGGTACATAGGGATAACGTAGGTGGCGGCGGTTTACGGAGCGGCAGATTAGGGGTTTAAAAAAATATGCAGGGGTCAGCGATAGCGGGGGCGGCAGATTAGGGGTTAATAAGTGTAAGGCTAGGGGTGTTTAGACTCGGGGTACATGTTAGAGTGTTAGGTGCAGACGTAGGAAGTGTTTCCCCATAGGAAACAATGGGGCTGCGTTAGGAGCTGAACGCTGCTTTTTTGCAGGTGTTAGGTTTTTTTTCAGCTCAAACAGCCCCATTGTTTCCTATGGGGGAATCGTGCACGAGCACGTTTTTGAGGCCGGCCGCGTCCGTAAGCAACTCTGGTATCGAGAGTTGTATTTGCGGTAAAAATGCTCTACGCTCCTTTTTTGGAGCCTAACGCAGCATTTGTTTGAACTCTCGATACCAGAGTTAATTTTATGGTGCGGCCAGAAAAAAGCCCGCAGAGCGTTAACAGCCCTTTTACCGCCGAACTCCAAATCTAGGCCTAAGACCCCTAACCTAACACCCCTAAATTAACCCCAAATACATAAAATTAAGAAATACTATGATAAAATTAAAATAAAAAAAACCTAAGATTACTTAAAAAAACAACCTAAGATTAAATTAAAATAAAAAACATCTAAAATTACAAAAAATAAAAGTCTAAAGTTACTGAAAAGAATAAACAAAATGATCAAAAATTTAAAAAATAAACCTAATCTAATACCCCTATAAAAATAAAAAAGCCCCCCTAAAATAAAAACACCCCCTCATCTAACACTAAACTATCAATAGCCCTTAAAAGGGCCTTTTGCAGGGAATTACCCTAAAGCGATTAGCTCTTTTACCTAAAACAAATACTTAGTTCCCCCTATCAGTAAAACCCCCCCACTCACCAAACCCCCCAAAATAAAAAAAACCTAAGCTACCCATTGCCCCTAAAGGGGCATTTGTATGAGCATTGCCCTTAAATAGGGCAATCAGCTCTTTTGCAGCCCATTAAAATAAAAAAATCCCTAATCTAAAAAAAACACCCCCCCCAAAAAAGCATAAGGCCCCTATTTAACAAAGGTCTGTCGTACCTGGTCCGACAGACCTCATTGAATGTAGAGAGCAATACACTCTTGTGAGCTGCTGGTGCAACGCCGCCCCCTGCAGATTTGCAGCCAATAGGCCGCCAGCAGGGGGGGTGTCAATCAACCCAATCATACTCGATCGGGTTGAATTGCGGCAACGTCTGTCTGCCTCCTCAGAGCCGGAAGACAGGTTATGGAGCAGCGGTCTTAATAAATGGGCCCCCATGTCTAACCTCCAAATAGGTCACCGTTCCTGAAGTCTGGTGGAGAAGGTCTTCTTCCAGGCGGCGACATCTTCTTCCAGCACAGGGACCTCTTCTATCTTCATCCAGGGTGAAGGCAGCGCAGAGCGGAGGAGGCCACGAAGCAAGAACGCAGACCGCGGAGACATCCAGTGTGGAGGATCCTCTTCATGCGGTCAATGCCGCACACTGAAGATTGAATGCCAGGTACCCATTTTATATTTGGGGTACCTTGCATTCCTATTGGCTGAAATTTTCAAATCAGCCAATAGGATGAGAGCTACTGAAATCCTATTGGCTGTTCAAATCAGAATATGTTCTATGTATTTCTTAATAGATATTCTTATATATATCTGTATATATCAATACCTATACATAATCATCTATATATATATATATATATATATATATATATATATATATATATACACACACACACAGAGAAGCACACTCACAGGAACGAACAACTGGCTCAATACAACTGTTAGCCTGTTCTATGGCGATTTACCACCTGGGTGCAGCTTCTTTTAGCCCAGTAATGCTTTTCACAGAGAAGAAATTTCCTGTAGTATATCAGTCTGATCCCGCCTATTACGGTCAGCCCAGCACCAAAATACCAGGCAATTCCTCTCTGAACAAGGAACATAGCAACCCCAGACCATTGTTTTGGCTTTCATTGGGCCTCGTCAGTGAGGTGTAGCCATATTCCTATAAGCACACTGAGCAAGGAGTCCACGTCTGGTTTCACCTTTTTCCCATAGGGAGACTAAATACACACAGAGAAAAGCACCAAGTGAAAGATATAACACCAACATGTCAGGCAAAAATAAAGACAATTCATAAACAGAATCACTGAGTTGGAAAAAGGATCACCCCCTTGTGTCAGTATTTTGCTGAACCACTTTTTGCTTTAACAGCAGCATTTAGTCTGTTGGGATTTGTCTCTACTAACTTTGCACATCTAGACTTTGCAATTTTTGCCCACTCTTTGTAGAACTGCTCCAGTTCCATTACATTTGATGGTGACCGTCGTTTGTGGACTGCAGTCTTCAAGTCATGCCACAGATATTCAATGGGGTTTAATTCTAGGCTCTGACTAGGCCATGCAAGGACATTCACATTTTTCTCCTTCAACCACAGTGTGGTCATTTTTGCTGTGTGCTTTGGGTCATTGTCATGTTGGAAGGTAAACCTTCTTGCCATTAACTTCCTGGCAGAGGGCAGCAGATTTTACTCAAGAATTTGAAAGTATTTTGCCCCATCCATTATTATCCTGACAAGTGCTCCAGTGCCTGCTGCAGAGAAACACCCCATAACAGGATATTACCACCTCCATGCTTTACTGTTGGTATGGTGTTATTTGGATGGTGAGCTGCATTGGATTTCTTTCAGACATATTATTTGGTGTTGAGTCTAAATAATGCAATTTTAGTCTCATCTGACTATTAAACATTTTTACATGTTGCCTCAGAATCTCCTAGGTGTGTTATGGCACAGTTCAGTTGTGACTGCATGTGGCTTTTTTTGAAGAGTGGCTTTTTTCTTGCACCTCTCCCATACAAGCCACATTTCTGGATAATTCATGCAAACAATGACCACTCTCTGTCATAAATGCATGCAACGGCTTCAGAGTTGCTGTGGGCTTCTTGGTAGACTCTCTGACCTATTTCCTCCTGGCTCTTTCATCCATTTTGGAGTGACATCCTGATCCAGAGATGGTCTGTGTTGTACCAAATACCTTCCACTTCTTAATAATAGGTAACACTGTGCTTCTAAGAATTGATACAGCATTTAATATTTTCTTGTATCCATCTCCTGACTTGTGCCTGTCCACAACATTATCCAGGAGATCTTTTGACAGTGCCTTGCCACCCATAGTTGATTGTTTTCTTCAGTTGCACTACCAGGAACTGAGATGCTCCAAGAAAGGCCTTTTCATGCTGAGCTAATCAATATGCCCACAGCTGATCACAGTTGAAGGTCAAATGGCTTTGTGTGTGCCGTTGAGAAGGGGATTAGCTACACCTGACTGAGTTTACAAGTAATTTAAGGAGGAGGTGATCCTTTTTCTAACTCAGTGATTCTGTTTTTGAATTGTCTTTATTTTTGCCTGACATGTTGGTGTTATATCTTTTGGATGTTATAAGTTGCACTGAGTAATTACAACTGGATAAACATAAACTGTGTCTGTTTTTATGTCAGGCTGCAAAGCAACACATTGTCATTATTTTCAAGGGGGTGATTCTTTTCAATATAAAACACTACTTATTGGGGAGAAGAGAGCAATTATTAGCTTATTTATAATTACTTAGGTGCAGACCCTGTAGAAAAAAATATATATGTGTATGACTATATATTTAGAAATACATAGAACATATTCTGCTTTGAGCAGAACAATGGAATGTGAAATATTTACAGTTAAAATACATAGTTAAAACCTTATTAAATATGAATATTGCATAAATATGTTATTACACATTTTTATCTACTTAACTGCAAATGGTCCCAATGCGCACACACACACACATATATACAGGGAGTGCAGAATTATTAGGCAAATGAGTATTTTGACCACATCATCCTCTTTATGCATGTTGTCTTACTCCAAGCTGTATAGGCTTGAAAGCCTACTACCAATTAAGCATATTAGGTGATGTGCATCTCTGTAATGAGAAGGGGTGTGGTCTAATGACATCAACACCCTATATCAGGTGTGCATAATTATTAGGCAACTTCCTTTCCTTTGGCAAAATGGGTCAAAAGAAGGACTTGACAGGCTCAGAAAAGTCAAAAATAGTGAGATATCTTGCAGAGGGATGCAGCACTCTTAAAATTGCAAAGCTTCTGAAGCGTGATCATCGAACAATCAAGCGTTTCATTCAAAATAGTCAACAGGGTCGCAAGAAGCGTGTGGAAAAACCAAGGCACAAAATAACTGCCCATGAACTGAGAAAAGTCAATTGTGCAGCTGCCAAGATGCCACTTGCCACCAGTTTGGCCATATTTCAGAGCTGCAACATCACTGGAGTGCCCAAAAGCCCAAGGTGTGCAATACTCAGAGACATGTCCAAGGTAAGAAAGGCTGAAAGACGACCACCACTGAACAAGACACACAAGCTGAAACATCAAGACTGGGCCAAGAAATATCTCAAGACTAATTTTTCTAAGGTTTTATGGACTGATGAAATGAGAGTGAGTCTTTATGGGCCAGATGGATGGGCCCGTGGCTGGATTGGTAAAGGGCAGAGAGCTCCAGTCCGACTCAGACGCCAGCAAGGTGGAGGTGGAGTACTGGTTTGGGCTGGTATCATCAAAGATGAGCTTGTGGGGCCTTTTCGGGTTGAGGATGGAGTCAATCTCAACTCCCAGTCCTACTGCCAGTTTCTGGAAGACACCTTCTTCAAGCAGTGGTACAGGAAGAAGTCTGCATCCTTCAAGAAAAACATGATTTTCATGCAGGACAATGCTCCATCACACGCGTCCAAGTACTCCACAGCGTGGCTGGCAAGAAAGGATATAAAAGAAGAAAATCTAATGACATGGCCTCCTTGTTCACCTGATCTGAACCCCATTGAGAACCTGTGGTCCATCATCAAATGTGAGATTTACAAGGAGGGAAAACAGTACACCTCTCTGAACAGTGTCTGGGAGGCTGTGGTTGCTGCTGCACGCAATGTTGATGGTGAACAGATCAAAACACTGACAGAATCCATGGATGGCAGGCTTTTGAGTGTCCTTGCAAAGAAAGGTGGCTATATTGGTCACTGATTTGTTTTTGTTTTGTTTTTGAATGTCAGAAATGTATATTTGTGAATGTTGAGATGTTATATTGGTTTCACTGGTAAAAATAAATAATTGAAATGGGTATATATTTGTTTTTTGTTAAGTTGCCTAATAATTATGCACAGTAATAGTCACCTGCACACACAGATATCCCCCTAAAATAGCTATAACTAAAAACAAACTAAAAACTACTTCCAAAACTATTCAGCTTTGATATTAATGAGTTTTTTGGGTTCATTGAGAACATGGTTGTTGTTCAATAATAAAATTAATCCTCAAAAATACAACTTGCCTAATAATTCTGCACTCCCTGTATACATATATATATATACATATGTATTGATGTGTTTATATGTGTAGATATGTCTATAAATACATATATACACATATAAATACATAAATTCATATGTACACACATAAATATATATATACATATATATATATATATATATATATATATATATATATATATACACACACACACACACACACACACACATACATATCCATCTTTAGACATGTATATGTATGTATCTCTATGTTAAAGACCTTTGCCTGCATTTTTTTTCCTAACACCTGAGACCTCATATCTTTGAGCTTTTATAACTTTTGTGTGCAATATTATTTTTTATTAGATGGTGTTATTATGAGTGTAACTGTACTTGTAATGTATTTTTTTATGTGTTTTGTGACACTTTTATGTTTAACAAAACAGTTAACCAGAGCTCTGAGGTTGAGGTAATAATTCTAGTATAAATTACGATTGTGCTCACCCAATCTCATTTACTTTCAACTTGTAATACCAGCGGTAAGCCCGATGAGCACAAACTTTCACGATAAACCCCTTTTGCGCTTTACTCGTAATCTAGCCCATAGTCTAAAAATGTTTTACTTATCAGTATGTATACAAATATACAATTAAGAGCACCCCATCAGGTAGTACATGAAAAAGGATATGTAGCTAATCAGTTAGCCCAGAAGCTTATCAATCAATAGTAGGAGTTGCTGCCACTTTAAAGGACACAGTACTGGATGCTGGATATAGCTGTATATAAAATAAAACAAAAGAAGGGGCCAACTCCTCTAAGTGTAATTCATAAAAGCAATTTTATTAATACAAATGCACACTCACACTTTCAACCTCAGTGTGAGGTATGTTTGAAGCACGTACGACCAATATGATCTAACAACGGAGTTCAGGATAAATGAAAGCGTCCCAGGAGTTCTCCCACAATCAAAGGTGATCGGCCCATATGAGATGGAGTCCTATTTGGTCCGCAATAAAAGAGTCTCACAACCAGATATTTAAAAGCAACAATAAAACCACCAGCCCACCGTCTGCACGCCACTACAATCAGCTGTATCTGAGCCGGCTTCACATTGAGCAGCTGGTGCAGTATTGTGGCGGTTTTCTTGTTGCTTTTAAATCTCTGATTGTGAGACTCTTTTATTGCGGACCAAAAAGGACACCATCTAATTTTATTATCGGTATGTATCTTTACCATTTAATAATACTATAGACTTTATTCCATCTGTAATTATGTATCATTAGAATATGTGGTAATTTCCAAATAAAGAGAAATAGTTAAACTCACTTAACCTGCATTTTAAACAAAACAAATATAATTTTTTTTTTATATTTTTCTTTTGCATTCAGTTATAAAAAATATTGATTTCTAAATTTGTGTTGCAATAGAAATTATATCTTGATTAAGCCACCAAAATATGTTTATAGGCTAAATTATAGAGTTTTATCAAAATCACTATTTCTTTAAGTACACAGTTTGTGACATTAAATATTTATTAACGCTGCAAAGCATGTAAAATGGAATTACATGCAAGTAACAACAAGTTACCTACATACTTTGTGCATATGGTACAAGAACATTCCATCCTGTTATATCATTATATTTAATTTAAATATCTTACTGAGCAAACATATTTAAGTGGATTAGATTTGAAATAACTTGCTGTAATATATGTATGGGTCAGATTTGTTTTTTGTAAGAGCTTCTTACAATTGAAGCAGAGCTAATCAAATTATAACATGCTTTATTCATGAGCAATAATTTGTATTTTAGTTGTGCTATACAAATATCTTTATATACTTAAATTAAAGGAAGGATTTAATATATTCACCATAATAGTACTATTAAAAGTATTAAAAATATTATTATATGTAAAGTTAAAAAATTATGGAGTTTGGTTGCACTGTTAGTAGATAATATATCCTGCAGGTTGTAGTAAACATAGCAGTTAGGGAAAATGTTACTAGTCCATACAATTTAAAATGCAATAATATGCATAATTTACAACAGGTCTGTATTTCTTGGACTAATGGGCTAGTCAGAATTCCCTACCTCACACATAAATGTATATTGCTTATAATTATCATAGGGCCGGCTTCATATATTGTGCTGCCTGGGTCCAAGAATAAAATGACACCCCCGGTAGTAACATTATTGATTAGCATATCAAACTACTTGCCTGGCCACTAACCTCAATAAGGCTGTCTGCCTGCAACAAGTGTTTATGCACAATTTGGCAATACGTGGGTAGGAAGTTAGGAAAAAGATGTAATTTTCCCAACTTGAATGTCACCCCAACCCCTCAACGGTTCTGTGTCTTACTCTTTGTGCATGATGAGGTTATGCTGCTGGGAGCCTGTAACTTCCCTCATGGAAACAGGGGAAATGAGGGGTTTGGGTCTGACGAATTTTATATATATATAATACACACATATACACACACACACTTTTCTACAGTTCAAGAATACTTTAAAATAAAATCAGAATATGTGCATTAAATAAAAGGGAGGAAATAATAAAACAACATCTTAAAACAAATGTTACCTCCAGATCATTGAGGGTCAGGCAGCTGTGCTTAGCAAGTATCTTCAGTTTGTTAGTTTTATAAAGTTGAGTTCAGTGGCTTCTCCCAGACCTAGTTGGGCTCCTCCAGCACTTGGAATATGGCAGCCCCTATGGCCAGGTAGAAGATGATGGCAGATGTGAGGAGGGGCCCCCTGTCTACCATGATAGCACTAGCAGCTGGTGAAGTTGCCCGGACAGTGGGGCGCAGAGTTGCGCACAAACTTCTCCCAGAGAGAGTAATGTAGCGCTATGCTGCGGGGAGTTCGTGTCCCAGAGCCCCGCATACAGATAGGCTGAGGTCCCTCCACTTGCTGAGCTGGGCTGCTGGTGTGTGGGGGGCGTCGGAAAAACAAATAATGAAGCTGAGCGGAGTGCTGAGCAGCAGAGCCTCTCCCTCACGTGTCCCGCACTGTCAGTAGCAACAAGCAGGGGCAGCCGCATCCGACGGTCGGATGCGGCTGCCCCTGCTTGTTGCTACTGACAGTGCGGGACACGTTAGGCTCTGCTGCTCAGCACTCCGCTCAGCTTCATTATTTGAATTTTGTAGTGAGGACTCAGCCGGGGAATACACTTTTATCTTTGTTTAATGTATAAATACCCTGGCCGAGTCTGTCACACGGCTGTACACATTGCTTAAACAAGCCATGACATTTGGTTAAAAGCTGCATAACTTGTCATGTTAATTAAATATATACTAAGGTGCTAAATCACAGACCTAAACCTGGTTACTGCACGCTGGTGAGACACGGTAACATATCTACAGTTGCACTGGGATTTAATAAAAACAGCTCTGCCATACATTACAGACCATTCCGAACAAGATGTGAAGCAAAATAGTATGACAGTTACTACATACTGGTAATGAATGGGGTTATCTCCCCAAAACAAATGGCCTATGAACCCCAATACTCTCATTTAAAAGCAGTGGACCCCCATACATTGGGGCCCCTTAGACAGCATATTAAAGCCTCCTCCCAACACTGCAAGCTGCCATTTTTATAAGTGGCCCCATCCCCCTCTCCCGACTACCTACCTGCACTGTACACACTAGGGCCCAGGAGCGGAGTGTGCCTGAGGGTAGGGCAGGAGCGTCGCAGCTAAAAAAAAAAAAGGAAGCATTAAAAAAAGTGCTCCCCCTGCTGCCCGCCCATAGCAATGAGCCAAATCGCACACTGAAGATTGTGCGATTAGGAAAGGTATAGGCTCAGCTATGGGCGGAGCAGCAGGCACATAGAAAAAATCTGCTAAGGGCTAAGGCAGGCTATACCTCTCTTACCGCACGTGCGGTAGAGAGGTATAGAGATATATAAAAGGGATTTATTTTTTATTTTATTAAACTGTGCAGTAGACAGGAACATTTTTTGGCTAAATAAATATAATTTTTTCCAATAGGGGGGCTATTGGAAAAATTATATTTATTGAGACAAAAAAATAATTTTCTTTCTTTTTTCTCCAGGGGGGCACATTTTCTCCAGGGGGGCACGTGCGGTTGTGCACATATGGAGGAGCCTCCACTGAATGGCACCATTCTGTACAGGGCTGATCAAAGCAGGATTAAAAGCAACTATGAGATATCCAGCCAAAATAACGGTACTTAGTATGGAGGGCACCATTGCTTTGAATACAGTGAATGAAGACATAGCTTTTTGCCTGGAAAATAATATTGCAGTTTGAAACTATAGCTAGAGTAGAGAACTGATTTATACAATATCAAAAGTCAAGGTGGATAGCAGAGATGATGTGTTAGAAGATAAGGTTCTAAGTAACAGGGGTTACAGGGGGGGATGGGTTTTTCTCCCTTTTTTTTCTCTTCTTCTCTCTCTCCTTCTCCCTATTGCCACATTAAAAAAACAAGTAGTTAAAGAATGAGTACGTCACTGAAAATAATATTGTGGAATGTGGGGGGAAAAACTTCCTCGGTTAAGCGTAAAAATGTTCTAAAAATGCTCAAAAAAGGTAAACCCGACATTATATGCCTCCAAGAATTACATTTAAAAAGGTTGGAGATGGAAAAATTAAAGACAAATTGGATTTCAGAGATTATAGCCACACCATGTAGCAAGCGGAAGAGAGGGGTAGCTATACTCTTTAATAAAAAACTGGGATATAACATTATGAAGCAAGAATTGGATCCTTGTGGGAGATATATAATTGTACAAGTGAAGATAGGTAATTTGACTTGGACTCTCTGCAATATATATGGACCAAATGGACTAGAAGTAGATTTCTGGCAGAAGATAAAACAAAAATGAATCCCATACTTGGGACAGAACCTCATAATAGCGGGGGATCTGAATATGACATTATATCCAGACATTGATAGATTTAAATTAAGAAGCAAGCAGGCACACTATAGAGAAGCGAAGTTCCTGAGACACGTGGTTAAGACATTAAAAGTTAAAGATATATGGCAGTTACAACACCCGGATGAACGCACATTTACTTGTGAGTCGAAGATGCATAGAAACTTCTCCCGCATAGATATGTTCCTGATAGATGAACATTTGCTCAAACTAGAAATAGAGACAGATATAGCAGATATAATCTTGTCAGATCATGCAATAATAACACTCAAAATCTCCGCCACATTCAGATCAGAAAATAAGACAAACACATTTTATTTTCCGGGGTACTTGTGTAACAACATACATCTTTCAAACTGGTTGCAGAATAAGTGGCAAGAATATTATATGCACAATAAAGAATATATAAATAAAACTGAAATTTTATGGGAGGCAGGTAAGGCGGTACTTAGAGGTGAAGTCAAGACATATATGGTAAATTTTACATGCAAACATAAAGCCAGGGAGATCCAATTGGCTAACCAGCTAAGAAACACTTTCGAACATTTCAGAGGTTATCCAAATGAAGTTACTTGGGGTAGATACACATGTAAAAAGGCAGAAAGAGAGAACTTCCTCAAAGAAAAATGGGCAAGTGAAGATTTAAAGGCAAGGGTTGTTTACCAGGGCTATCAGGGAATAAATGCAAAGCATTTGGCAAACTTAACAAAATTTTGCAAAAAAAGCAATATAATCAGCAATTAAAGCGGGGGATATAGTACTTAATACACCAGTAGAGATTAGGGAAGCATTCTTTGAATATTACATAAAACTATATTCTAGACAAAAAACAAACAGGGAAGAGAAAGAGCAATTCTTGCAAGTGATAAAACTACCACAAATAACAAGGGAGGCACTTCAAAAAATAAACACACCAATAACAGAGACAGAAATCCTAAAAATTATTAAAAACTCTAAATTGGGGAAAGCGGCAGGGCCAGATGGTCTATTGGCAGAATTTTATAAAATGACATCAGAGCTAGTGATACCGTTGATAACCAAATTATACAATGATTATTATCTGAAAAAGGAGATGAATTTGCTATATTTTGCGGATTCAGTAATTACATTGATCCACAAAAAAGGGAAAGATCCAGAAAATCTAATCTCATATCGCCCAATTTCATTATTAAATCAAGATTATAAAATGTTATTGTCAGTTATTGCAGAAAGACTAAAAAATGTTATAGGGGAATTAATACATCCAGATCTGGCAGGCTTCATACCAGGAAAAAATGCAGTTCGTAATATGCGTAGAGTATTAATAATGTTAGATCATTTTTATCAGCTCGGCAGGGGGGGATGGCAGAAACCTAATCATAATAAAGGCAAAGATCTAGCAGTCATCACAATTGACGCAGAAAAGGCCTTTGACTCCATTATATGGGATCACCTATTTACAGCAATTGAGAATTTCGGTTTCTCCGGCAACCTTGTCGAGCTGATCAAATTAATATATAATAAACCTAAATCACAATTATTAGTAAACGGGGAGCTGTCACAGTATATAACATTAGAAAAGGGTACCCGACAAGGGTGTCCATTATCGCCCTTGCTGTTTGATTTAGCATTAGAATCCCTTGCAATATACATCAGAAAGGAATTACAAGCTGTAGAAATTGGAAGTCAGAAGATGTTGATATCCCTCTATGCAGATGATATACTACTGTTCCTACAAGATACTGCTATAAACATCCCATTAGTCTTGGACATTATAGGTAAATTTAGCTCCTTTATGGGGTACAAAATAAATCCTAGCAAATCAGAATTAATTTGGGTTAATAAAACTAGACATAGTCAAAACTGTATCTTTAAAGAAGTACATTACATTAACTATTTAGGAATTAAAATAGGGAGGAATCCGAGAGAATGGTATCAGTTAAACTACAAAGAGGTTTCTTTCATGTAATTAGCAAGAGTCCATGAGCTAGTGACGTATGGGATATACATTCCTACCAGGAGGGGCAAAGTTTGCCAAACCTCAAAATGCCTATAAATACACCCCTCACCACACCCACAAATCAGTTTTACAAACTTTGCCTCCCATGGAGGTGGTGAAGTAAGTTTGTGTGCTAGATTCTACATTGATATGCGCTTCGCAGCAGGCTGGAGCCCGGTTTTCCTTTCAGAGTGCAGTGAATGTCAGAGGGATGTGAAGAGAGTATTGCCTATTTGAATTCAATGGTCTCCTTCTATGGGATCTATTTCATAGGTTCTCTGTTATCGGTCGTAGAGATTCATCTCTTACCTCCCTTTTCAGATCGACGATATACTCTTATATATACCATTACCTCTACTGAATCTCGTTTCAGTACTGGTTTGGCTTTCTACTACATGTAGATGAGTGTCCTGGGGTAAGTAAGTCTTATTTTCTGTGACACTCTAAGCTATGGTTGGGCACTTTTATATAAAGTTCTAAATATATGTGTTTAAACATTTATTTGCCTTGATTCAGGATGTTCAATATTCCTTATTTCAGACAGTCAGTTTCATTATTTGGGATAATGCATTTGAATAATCATTTTTTTCTTACCTTAAAATTTGACTTTTTTCCTGTGGGCTGTTAGGCTCGCGGGGGCTGAAAATGCTTCATTTTATTGCGTCATTCTTGGCGCGGCCTTTTTTGGCGCAAAAAATTCTCATAGTCATTTCCGGCGTCATACTTGTCACCGGAAGATGTATGTATGTGCGTCATTTTTTTTACGTTTTTTGCACCAAAGATGTCGGCGTCGCCGGGTGTGGCGTCATTTTTGGCGCCAAAGCATTTAGGCGCCAAATAATGTGTGCGTCTTTTTTGGCGCTAAAAAATATGGCCGTCATTTTTGTCTCCACAAGTCTCATTGTTTATTTGCTTCTGGTTGCTAGAAGCTTGTTTATTTGCATTTTTTCCCATTATTGAAACTGTAATTTAAGGAATTTGATAAATTTTGCTTTATATGTTGTTTTTTCTATTACATATTGCAAGATGTCTCAGATTGACCCTGGATCAGAAGCTACTTCTGGAAATTCGCTGCCTGATGTTGGATCTACCAAAGTTAAGTGCATTTGTTGTAAACTTGTGGTAACTGTTCCTCCGGCTGTTGTTTGTGATGAATGTCATGATAAGCTTGCTAATGCAGTTAATATTTCCTTTAGTAATGTTCCATTACCTGTTGCTGTTCCATCAACATCTAATACTCAGGGTGTTCCTGTTAACATAAGAGATTTTGTTTCTAAATCTATTAGGAAGGCTATGTCTGTTATTCCTCCTTTCAGTAAACGTAAAAAGTCTTTTAAAACTTCTCATTTATCAGATGAATTTTTAAATGAACATCATCATTCTGATTCTGTTTCTGATGATGATTTCTCTGGTTCAGAGGATTCTGTTTCAGAAATTGACACTGATAAATCTTCATATTTATTTAAAATGGAATTTATTCGTTCTTTACTTAAAGAAGTCTTAATTGCATTAGAAATAGAGGAATCTGGTCCTCTTGATACTAAATCTAAACGTTTAAATACGTTTTTTAAACCTGTAGTTATTCCGGAAGTTTTTCCCGTCCCTGATGCTATTTCTGAAGTAATTTCCAGGGAATGGAATAATCTGGGTAATTCTTTTACTCTATCTAAAAGGTTTAAGAAATTGTATCCTGTGCCATCTGACGGATTAGAGTTTTGGGCCAAAATCCCTAAAGTTGATGGGGCTATCTCTACTCTTGCTAAACGTACTACTATTCCTATGGCAGATAGTACTTCTTTTAAGGATCCTTTAGATAGGAAAATTGAATCCTTTCTAAGGAAAGCTTATTAGTGTTCAGGTAATCTTCTTAGGCCTATATCTTTGGCGGATGTTGCTGCAGCTTCAACTTTCTGGTTGGAGGCTTTAGCGCAACAAGTAACAGATCATAATTCTCATAGCATTGTTAATCTTCTTCAACATGCTAATAACTTTATTTGTGATGCCATCTTTGATATCATTAGGGTTGATATCATGTATATGTCTTTAGCTATTTTAGCTAGAAGAGCTTTATGGCTTAAAACTTGGAATGCTGATATGTCTTCTAAGTCTACTTTGCTTTCCCTATCTTTCCAAGGTAATAAATTGTTTGGTTCACAGTTGGATTCTATTATTTCAACTGTTACTGGGGGGAAAGGAACTTTTTTTTTTACCACAGGATAAAAAATCTAAAGGTAAATATAGGGCTGCTAATCGTTTTCGTTCCTTTCGTCAGAATAAGGAACAAAAGCCTGATCCTTCATCTACAGGAACAGTTTCTGTTTGGAAACCATCTCCAGTCTGGAATAAATCCAAGCCTTTTAGAAAGCCAAAGCCAGCTCCCAAGTCCACATGAAGGTGCGGCCCTCATTCCAGCCCAGCTGGTAGGGGGCAGATTACGTTTTTTCAAAGAAATTTGGATCAATTCGATTCACAGTCTTTGGATTCAGAACATTGTTTCACAAGGGTACAGAATAGGTTTCAAGATAAGGCCTCCTGCAAGAAGATTTTTTCTTTCTCGCGTTCCAATAAATCCAGTGAAGGCTCAAGCGTTTCTGAAATGTGTTTCAGATCTAGAGTTGGCTGGAGTAATTGTGCCGGTTCCAGTTCTGGAACAGGGTCTGGGGTTTTACTCAAATCTATTCATTGTACCAAAGAAGGAGAATTCCTTCAGACCAGTTCTGGATTTAAAAATATTGAATCGTTATGTAAGAATACCAACATTCAAAATGGTAACTATAAGGACTATTCTGCCTTTTGTTCAGCAAGGGCATTATATGTCCACAATAGATTTACAGGATGCATATCTGCACATTCCGATTCATCCAGATAATTTTCAGTTTCTGAGATTTTCTTTTCTAGACAAGCATTACCAGTTTGTGGCTCTGCCGTTTGGCCTAGCAACAGCTCCAAGGATTTTTACAAAGGTTCTCGGTGCCCTGCTATCTGTAATCAGAGAACACGGTATTGTGGTATTTCCTTATTTGGACGATATCTTGGTACTTGCTCAGTCTTCACATTTAGCAGAATCTCATACGAATCGACTTGTATCGTTTCTTCAAGAACATGGTTAGAGGATAAATTTACCAAAAAGTTCATTGATTCCTCAGACAAGGGTAACCTTTTTAGGTTTCCAGATAGATTCAGTGTCCATGACTCTGTCTTTGACGGACAAGAGACGTCTGAAATTGGTTTCAGCTTGTCGAAACCTTCAGTCTCAATCATTCCCTTCGGTAGCCTTATGCATGGAAATTCTAGGTCTTATGACTGCTGCATCGGACGCGATCCCCTTTGCTCGTTTTCACATGCGACCTCTTCAGCTTTGTATGCTGAACCAGTGGTACAGGGATTATACAAAGATATCACAATTAATATCTTTAAAATCGATTGTACGACACTCTCTGGCATGGTGGACAGACCACCATCGTTTAGTTCAGGGGGCTTCTTTTGTTCTTCCGACCTGGACTGTGATCTCAACAGATGCAAGTCTGACAGGTTGGGGAGCTGTATGGGGGTCACTGACAGCGCAGGGGGTTTGTGAATCTCAGGAGGCGAGATTACCAATCAACATTTTGGAACTCCGTGTGATTTTCAGAGCTCTTCAGTCGTGGCCGCTTCTAAAGAGAGAGTCGTTCATTTGTTTTCAAATGGACAATGTCACAACCATGGCATATGTCAATCATCAAGGAGGGACTCACAGTCCTCTGGCTATGAAAGAAGTATCTCGAATACTTGCATGGGCGGAATCCAGCTCCTGTCTAATTTCTGCGGTTCACATCCCAGGTATAGACAATTGGGAAGCGGATTATCTCAGTCGCCAGACTTTACATCCGGGCGAATGGTATCTTCACCCAGAAGTGTTTCTTCAGATTGTTCAAATCTGGGGACTTCCAGAAATAGATCTGATGGCTTCTCATCTAAACAAGAAGCTTCCCAGGTATCTGTCCAGATCCAGGGATCCTCAGGTGGAAGCAGTGGATGCATTGTCAGTTCCTTGGAAGTATCATCCTGCCTATACCTTTCCGCCTCTAGTTCTTCTTCCAAGAGTGATTTCCAAGATTCTAAGGGAGCGTTCGTTTGTTCTGCTGGTGGCTCCAGCATGGCCTCACAGGTTTTGGTATGCGGATCTTGTTCGGATGGCTACTTGCCAACCGTGGACTCTTCCGTTAAGACCAGACCTTCTATCGCAAGGTCCTTTTTTCCATCAGGATCTCAAATCATTAAATTTGAAGGTATGGAGATTGAATGCTTGATTCTCAGTCATAGAGGTTTCTCTTACTCCGTAATTAATACTATGTTACAAGCTCGTAAATCTGTGTCTAGGAAGATATATTATCGAGTCTGGAAGACTGACATTTCTTGGTGTTCTTCTCATCATTTTTCTTGGCATTCTTTTAGAATTCCTAGAATTTTACAGTTTCTCCAGGATGGTCTGGATAAAGGTTTGTCTGCAAGTTCCTTGAAAGGACAAATTTCTGCTCTTTCTGTGTTGTTTCACAGAAAGATTGCTAATCTTCCTGATATTCATTGTTTTGTTCAGGCTTTGGTTCGTATAAAACCTGTCATTAAGTCAATTTCTCCTCCTTGGAGTTTGAATTTGGTTTTGGGGGCTCTTCAAGCTCCTCCGTTTGAACCTATGCATTCTCTGGATATTAAATTACTTTCTTGGAAAGTTTTGTTTCTATTGGCCATCTCTTCTGAATTATCTGCTCTTTCTTGTGAGTCTCCTTTTCTGATTTTTCATCAGGATAAGGCGGTGTTGCGAACTTCATTTAAATTTTTACCTAAGGTTGTGAATTCTAACAATATTAGTAGAGAAATTGTGGTTCCTTCATTGTGTCCTAATCCTAAGAATTCTAAGGAACGATCGTTGCATTCTTTGGATGTAGTTAGAGCTTTGAAATATTATGTTGAAGCTACTAAAGATTTCTGAAAGACTTCTAGTCTATTTGTTATCTTTTCCGGTTCCAGGAAAGGCCAGAAGGCTTCTGCCATTTCTTTGGCATCTTGGTTAAAGTCTTTGATTCATCATGCTTATGTCGAGTCGGGTAAAACTCCGCCTCAAAGGATTACAGCTCATTCTACTAGGTCAGTTTCTACTTCCTGGGCGTTTAGGAATGAAGCTTCGGTTGATCAGATTTGCAAAGCAGCAACTTGGTCTTCCTTGCATACTTTTACTAAATTCTACCATTTTGATGTGTTTTCTTCTTCTGAAGCAGTTTTTGGTAGAAAAGTACTTCAGGCAGCTGTTTCAGTTTGATTCTTCTGCTTATATTTCAGTTTTTTTCATTATAAGATTGAAACTTTATTTGGGGTGTGGATGGTTTATCAGCGGAATTGGCTGTCTTTATTTTTATCCCTCCCTCTCTAGTGACTCTTGCGTGGAAGTTCCACATCTTGGGTATTCATTATCCCATACGTCACTAGCTCATGGACTCTTGCTAATTACATGAAAGAAAACATAATTTATGTAAGAACTTACCTGATAAATTCATTTCTTTCATATTAGCAAGAGTCCATGAGTCCCACCCTTTTTATGGTGGTTATGATTTTTTTGTATAAAGCACAATTATTCCAATTCCTTATTTTTTATGCTTTCGCACTTTTTTCTTATCACCCCACTTCTTGGCTATTCATTAAACTGATTTGTGGGTGTGGTGAGGGGTGTATTTATAGGCATTTTGAGGTTTGGGAAACTTTGCCCCTCCTGGTAGGAATGTATATCCCATACGTCACTAGCTCATGGACTCTTGCTAATATGAAAGAAATGAATTTATCAGGTAAGTTCTTACATAAATTATGTTTTTTAACAACATACAATTGAATTTAGATAAATGGAATATGTATTATTTGTCATTATCAGCGATGATTATGCTGTTAAAAACGGTCTTTTTCCTGAAAGTGCTATTTTTTACTGCAAAATTTGCCAGTTTTCATCCCGAAAAAAAGATATAGATAGATATAACAAAGCATGCACACACTTTATTTGGGGGAAGAAGAAAGGGCATCTCTCGATTACGAAAATTAAGTCAAGCTAAGCAATTCGGTGGATTTGCTCTACCTAATATTAAATATTATAACATTGTAACACTGATTAAATTTGGTTTAGATTGGCTTACAGAATCAGATTATGTTACATATTATGAAATGGAATCAGAAATGATTAAACCATTTAATTTGAAGGCCATATTGCATTGCCCATACACAAAGTTAACAAGTAATATTAGTAACTTAGCAACCTTTGCAAATATAGTGCTGGCATAGCAAAAGTATTGTAAAATACTAGGGCAAAATTATCAGGTCTCCAGACTATTACCTATAGTTGGTTGCATCGATTTTCAACCAGGGCTTCAAAATAGAGTATTTTATGAATGGCACGCAAAAGGTATCATAGAATTTGCACAACTGAGAATGGGGGAGAATGAATGGATTAAAACGTACGAAAACCTGGCAGCAGAATTTAAACTTCCCGCTAAGAACTTTTTTGCGTACTTACAGATGTGTAAAAAAAAAAAACTCAAAATGTAATTCGCCATACAGGCCTAGATTACAAGTGGAGCAGTATTGTGCTGTATTGCGTGCTAGATTTCAGGAGTAAATTGAACTACCATGAGTATATTGCGAACATCTGTGCTCTTGTATTATGATAAAAGTAATGTTCTCCTACTCAAGCTCTACTGATGTCTATCAATTTACCAAAGCTGAAAGCAAACCATGGTTCACATTGTGAAGTGGCCAGAAGCCTATCGGTTACACCTTATACAAATTCAAATCACTAATGCAGTGGCCATTTAGCATGAATATCCCTTACAATGCAAGTGTTTACATCAATACCATTGTGCAGTGTGAAAGGGCAATAGCAATTGACATGTGTGAAATTAAACTTTTCACTTCCAAAAGAATAGCACAGCTTGTAAATTTAATAGTAGACATATGAGTTGGGGCATTATGAGTATACAGTACATGTGTGTATGATGTGTAATTTATATGCACTATTCTCTAAAATTGTTAATTATGCAGCTTTCTAAGGAATTGTATTTTGCATGTTTTCAATTTAGAAACAAAGTTTAACAGTTTGGGATATAAGTATCTTCCATAAAAAAATGACCATGGCATTTCTAGGTTATGATAGTGTGTTTTGAAACATTTTTCACACTGTACCGTTGAAACCAATGAGCTGTTTCTTTTTGCAGAACTTTATCTCAATTTACCAACTGGGATTGCAGAAACGTTGTTAGTAGAGTAAGACACAGTTTGCAAGAACATTTCCACTTTGTTCTCATTATAGAAAGTATATGGAGTGTTAGTTACCACAAGGTCACTCCAGCAAGATTGGAAAAAAAATTTCGACACACTTCTTGTAACACATATACTAGTGATAAAACGTTGCAACCTCGTAATGGTGTTTCTGCTTCTTGCGGTAACGATTACGCTCCACTTGTAATCTAGACCACAATATTTAATTATTGTTAGAAATCTTCAGATATTTCGCTATCAAACCAATCCTGGCCAGTAGTCTTGTTATCCCAAATATTTGGGATAGTTGCGAAAGGACCCAGGAGAAGGATGCCAGTATCAGGAGAATAGCAAGGAGCTAAATACCTGGAAGTGACCGGGGAGGTCAAGGCAGAGTCGACAAGCCAGGGATCAAACCAAACAGACACAGGAAACAGAATCAGAGTCCAAAAGTTTAGTCAGGGAAATCCAAGGTCAGAACCAATCAGGCAACAAACAGAGTGGATCTAGCGCTGCGGAATCTGTTGGCGCTCTACAAATAACCGATAATAATAATAATAACCAGCAGGCAGAAGAATGGTCAAAAGGAGGTACAAGTCACAAGCCAGAATTCAATATCCAAAAATATAGTTCAAGGCACACCCATGAGATACATTCAATACTAGGTCAATGAGACAGAGAAACTGAATGACATTTAAAGGAAAAAGTGCACCAAAGATGACGCAATGTGTTGGAAATGACACTAAGCGGGTAAACCAGCATGAGGCGTCACAGATGATACGAGATGGAGCAACCTGGCAGCAAAACAATGTCATGGCAACCTGGAGTCATAACAATTATGCATACTTTAATAACAGCAATGTTTTAAATGTGGTACTTTTTAGACAGAAAAAGAACCGAAAAGGCCTCAGCCAAAATATTGTGTGATTTTGTTACACACATACACACATATAATTTAACCCAAGAGGATGTTGCACTTTTTAGGTGCTACTTTTTAGATGAAATTTTTTTTTTATTTATTGAAGTCTCCCAACTCCACCAGCAAAATCACAACAATGTATACAACACATCTCATATTAATACAGAATAGTAGCGCATGTAATACAATGTGTAAAGTAGTTATAAAGGATATCTAATTCGCATACAAGAATAATATAGTTTTAAACTTTTTATCTCCTTAAGGTAGAGTAAGGTGCGGCCTCTTATATTGCAGATAGGACTCATTACTCCCGAAAAGAAAGAAGGAATAATAAGAATACCTATCTTAGAAAAGAAGGAAAGAAGGAGAGGGACATAAGAGGAAAAGTAAGGAATGAAGTAAAGATTGAAGTGAAGATTGAGTGCTCGAAGAACTTTCGATTAATTAATTCCAACCTCGTATTAGGCCCTTGTTTCAACGGCTCTTCTTGTTTGCATCCTAACAGTGTCCTCCCAAACTATCCATTCCTCCCAAACTTTTAGGAACTCTCGTCTTTTGTCTAATAGGGACGATGCTATGTTCTCCATTTGATAATAATATCTAATTTTGTTTAGGATAACATCGTAGTGTGGGACTGATGTTTTCCAATGTTTAGCCATCACTGTCCTAGTTGCAGTACATATTATACCTACTAGTTTTAATGATTGTCTGTGTAATCCCTCAATAGGGAAGTGTAGTAGGGCCTGTTCCATACTTAATTTAATTCGTCTATTAAAGATATTGCTTAGGAGTTCAGAGGTGGCGTCCCAAACTTTTTTACTTTCGGGACAATCCCACCACATATGATTGTATGTACCCTCTATCTGGCAACCTCGGTAGCATTGGGATGATCCAGCCATGTTAGATTCCAGCTGATAGTATTTAAATCTACTGGGGTAGTTATACCATCTATATACCACTTTAATATAATTTTCCTTTAGGTTTGCGCTAACAGAACACGCTAGGCCTTTCTGGATCGTGGTTGCCCATTCTGTTGAGTCTCTAACAAGGTTAACCTCATCTTCCCATTTTTTAATAAAGTATAACTTCTCAGGGTGTCTGCCAACAGACAACAACCTATAAAGACTAGAGATTGTACCCCTGATTCGGGAAACGGATTGACAAAATTTCTCATAAAGTGTGGGAGTGTTCGATGTTCTTAGCCTGCGGATCTTATCTATCCTATTTTTGAGTTGGAAATAGTGGAACCAGGAATGTGGTGTGGAAGGTTGGAGGTCGTGATATTGCTGGAACGAGATAATCTCAGAATTTTGTAGTGCATCAGCAATTCTATACAAACTTTTGTTTGCCCATATTGTGTTAGTGTGGGTATTATGGTGGTCCGTGGATATGGACAGCGGTGTAAGAGGGGAGCCCTCCGGGATCAAATTATATCTTTTTTGTAGCCTATCCCATAGTCTCAGGGTGTGTCCTAGTGATGTACAATTTGTCCAGGAGTCTGGTCTGTCTTTTTTAGGTGTCCAGAACATCTGATAGACTGGGTTAAGGTTTAATATATCTCCCTCTAGCTGAACCCAGGCTAGTTTACTATTAGAATTATGTAGGAGTGCTGTTTGAGCTAACCTAGCAGCATTGTAATACACTTGGAAATCAGGAACTCCCAGTCCCCCTTCAGTTTTAGGTTGCAAAAGGGTTCGCCTATTTATTCTCGCTTTCTTATTAGCCCAGATGAAATCAAAAACGTTTTTTTGGACGATCTTAAGATCTTTTGTGGGGATATCTACAGGTAGTGATCTAAATAGGTACAGCAATTTTGGAAGTATCACCATCTTGCTGACTACCATTTTGCCATAGAACGAAATTTTATATGTGCTCCAGGACTTCATTTCTTTATGGAGGTGTTTGTATAGCGGAGGATAATTTAGTTTATATAACTCTTTTAGGTTGGAAGGGAGAAAAACTCCGAGATATTTGATCGCCCTAGTAGCCCACTTAAAATCAAAATTAATTTCCAACAGTTTTTTGGTATGACTGGGGAGATGAACCTCAATGGCTTCACACTTGTCGTTATTAACCTTGTAACCCGAAAGGGTGCCAAAGGTTGATAGAAGCTCATATAAAATTGGTAGAGATAGTAGTGGTTTGCTAATTGTTAGGATGATGTCATCAGCGAATAGGGAAAGTTTGTGATCTTTTTTTCCTACTGTTATACCGGAGATATCTCTGTGGTTTCTAATGCTAGCGGCTAAGGGCTCAATGCACATGGCAAATAGTAGGGGCGACAATGGGCACCCCTGCCTGGTACCATTATTGATATAGATTCTTTTGGATTGATAACCTGCTACTCTAAGATAAGCTGATGGCTTACTATAGATGGCCTGAATCGCTTTACTAAAGGAACCTGAGATTCCAAACTGTGATAGAGTTTCATTCATGTAATCCCAATGGATTCTGTCGAATGCCTTCTCTGCGTCCAAAGATAGGAACAGAGAAGGCACTCTTTCTTTTGTCGCAAAGTCAATCAAGTCAATGACCCTGCGTACGTTGTCTGGGGCCTCTCTCCCTGTAATAAACCCCACCTGGTCATTCAAAATCAGTTTGGGTAAATGTAGATTCAACCTAGTGGCCATTATTTTAGTAAGGAGCTTAAGATCTAAATTTATGAGCGAGATTGGTCTATAATTTTTGCAATGAAATTTGTCCTTACCGGGTTTTGGGACCACACATATTCGTGCCATTAATAATTCCTCTGGGATCACACCACCTTCTAGGATATAGTTAAATGACTCTAATAAGTGAGGGACCAGCTCCCCTGCGAATTTTTTATAGAAGCTCCCTGAGTACCCATCGGGTCCAGGAGCCTTATTGCTTCTGAGTTGTTTAATTGCTATAATAATTTCCCGGGCTGTGATTGGGGAGTTTAATTGGTCTGAGGCAGTTTTTTCTAGTTTAGGGAGACGGCAAGCCGTTAAAAACTCCTGTATTCTGTGTTTCCTAGACTCGGCTTGATCTCTCGGTATTCCATATAGAGACTGGTAAAAGTCTGCAAATGAGTTAGCAATATGCTTAGGGTTGTTTATGACCGAGCCCGACTTAGTCTGCAGCTGGGGGATAGAGGAGGACCTGGTAATATTTCTAATCTTTCTGGCTAGCATGCGATCCGGCTTATTGGCATAGACAAAATATTGTGCGTCAATAATCCTTAGATGGGCTAATGCTTCCTCATCAAGTAGTTTATCTAGTTCTTTTTTCTTTGAAGTTATTAGTTTGATTAAGTTTGGGCATCTGGTCCTAATTAATTGCCTATTTAGGTCTTCAATCTCTCGTTTCTTGTCCTCTATAGTCTTTTTTTTCTGGCTATTTAGGTTAGCTTTTTCTTTAATAAGGAAACCTCTCAAAAAGGCCTTAAACGCTCCCCACTCCAATAGGGGATTGGGTGTTGAATTTTTGTTATTTGCCCAAAAGTGACTAATTTCCTGGGTAAGTTTCTGGCATATTACATCATTCCGTAATAAGGATGTGTCAAGGGACCAGGATCTGTCCCTAGATGGATCAAAAAAGCCTTTGATCGCGACTTCCACAATGGAATGGTCTGACCAGCTGGTTTGTGCTATATTGGCGTATGTAGTTAGGGGGCATAAAATCTGACTCGCAAATATGTAGTCGATTCTAGAAAAGGAGTTATGTGCTGCCGAGTAATATGTGTAGTTCTTAATTCCTGCGTTATGGAGTCTCCAAATATCAAGTAGATTATGGTCTAATATAAAATCGCTTAATATTTTTTTAGGGGGTGTCCCTGTCTGGGGAGATCTATCCATATTATCATTAAGTGTCAGATTAAAGTCCCCACCCAAAATAATTTTGTATTTTTTCCAGGTAGTCAACAATTTACTAATTTTGGCCATAAAGTGTCCCTGGTTTTCATTCAGGGCGTAAATGTTTCCTAGCACTATCGAGTTCCCATGTATCTTCCCCCTTAGTATTATGAACCTACCATCTGGGTCTCTAATTACTTCTTCTTCTTGGAAATTCAACGATGAATGTAGGATAATAGAGACCCCTCTCTTTTTCTTATGACCAAAGGAATGATACTGGATCGGAAAAGCCGCGTCCCAGTATTTTGGGTGTTGTGTTGAGGTAAAATGGGTCTCTTGTAACATGATTATGTGGGCCTGTTTGTTTTTGTAATCTGCTATGGCTTTTTTCCTTTTGATGTGGGAGTGGAGCCCCCTGACATTATGTGAGATAATTTTAAATGACATCTTAAGTGTGCATAATCACGCAAATGTAAGCCCAACATACGTTGTGCTCTTCCCCATACCTGACATCCAGAACCACCTTTTTCCTGCCTTCCAAAATCCACCTCCACCATCCAACTATTATGGTCCCTCGAGCACTCGGAGAAGAATAGAAAAGAGTTAGAAAGAGAGTATAGATAACAAAAACATTATAACAAACATCAACAGTAGTATCAGTATGAGATACTCAATTTTCCTGTAAACTATATTTACTGGCTACAAGGTGTACACATGCAATAACTATCAGTGTCCATGACATTGCCCATGGACAATTTATCTTTAACTGAATATCATTATCTAGCTAAACTGGACATGATATAAACTGTTTTTATTACTAGGTACTGAGAAAGAGGATAAATCATTTTCTAGATTTACTATAGGACATTATCATGAGATACTCACAGTGGGTGTTCCATTATCCTACAATTATTCAATTGTTACTCTAACTTCACCTTCTGAGGTTTAAATTATTACTAAAAAAAAAGTAATCCAACCCAAACAGGGACAGCATTTAACATATAACAACAGCCCAAACAATTAAATCTGGAGTATGGGGCACCAGCTACTGCTTTCCCCCCCCCCCCCCCTATGGTGTTATGTAAACAGATAAATATGGATGTTCTACCTTTCTGCATAGTGGCTACCAGGTGCCCCCCTCCTCAAACCTCACAAGTTCACCACTTTATGAACGGATCATGGACTCTTCATTTTCAAAGTGAGTCCTCTGTAGGTTAAAGCGGTTAGAAAAGTCAAAAGTTTCCCATTGATGTCCAGCTTGATGTCCCTGCTTCAAATATGTCGGGACTCCTTATCTGTTGGCCGCAGCCTGCGATTGCTGAGTCTTTTCAGCACTTGATGTTTCATTGGGGCTGCTATGAAGGCCCGAACGTCCAGAAACTCTTCTCCACATCTGTGACATCTGCTTCCTAGGTGGTCGAGGTGGCAGTGGTGTAGGGGTGTCGTCTCCACTCAAATGCAGTCGTCAAAGTAAATCTGTACCTTCCTCCATAGAGGTGCAGGAATAGGTGGTTTTGTTATAGAGGAAAGTGAGTCTGAATGGGAACGACCACCGGTACTTAATCTGAGCTCTCATGAGAGCCATGGTAACTGGTTTGAATTCCCTTCTTTTTCTGAGGGTAATGGGTGACAGATCAGCAAAAAATTGGAGTTGATGTCCTTCAAATTCTAGTTTTGGGTGTGATCTGGTGACCTGTAGGAGCTGGTCCTTAGTAGTGTAGTAATGGAATTTAAGGATGACATCCCTGGGTGTGTTCGGAATTTTTGGTTTATTCAGGGCCCTGTGAATCCTGTCAATCAGAAAAAAACTCTCCTCTACTTCTGGTAAGAGGTGCCGAAGGATTCGGAGAAGGACATCATTAAGTTTATCATAAGTCTCCGGGAGGTTCCTTAATCGAACATTAGACCTCCTAGATCTATTTTCTAAGTCTTCAAGTTGTGATTCAAGTTGTTCAATCTTATCTTGATGTGTTTGCATAGCTCTATGTATGGTTGGGATTTCTTCGATGATTTCTCCTACTTTATCTTCTAGATCAGAGGTTCTTTGGCTTATTTCCTTTATATCTCCCCTAATATCTTGTATAGCAGCTTTTAGTTCTATTTGGAATACTTCTTTGATTTGTTGAACCAAGTTGTTGGTTGAGGGCTGTGGTTGATCCTCTGTACTGATGTCCGACATGGCCTCTGAAATGTCCCCCTCTGTAGCTTCTGGTTTGTCTTGAAGCATAGCCTTCTTCTTTGCTTGTGCTTTAGATAGACAGTCTTTCATCGATTGGGTTTTACCTTTCATTGTATGAAATTCAAATTATGCTTAGGGAAAAGCTAGATCGCTTGCAAATCGCCACCTACACCCCCAAGAAGCAATGTCTGGACAATGTCCTTAGGTATATACAAATACCTCTGTGTATTCAAGCATATTTAACACCTTGAGAACCAGTAAGGGGAGCCTATGGGGACATTTCTCTTGCTAGCATGTCTGCCTTTCAGCCTTTAGTCCACCATTGGATATAGTGAGCAAAATAGAGTATCCAGCTAATAGAATCCCAATTGTACCTCAGATCCTGCAGTATGTCACCTAGGGTCTGAGACAGGACTCTTATCTCTTTTCCACGTGGGGAGCAGAGGAGCTGAATATCTTCCAACTGGGAGCACTTTACAACATGTCTATTCTCCCTGATGTAGTGTGTGTCTCACTTGGAATCAAAGCTATGAGCTGGGATGGGCAAAGTGTAAAAATGAAAATGAAGAGAAGCTAGGATAGTTAGTACAAGTCTCTATTCCATGTGGGTAGAAAAAGTGTCCACTTTTAGAAAGTTCCTTCAGATCCCAAAGCTGAAAGTTATATGAGGGGTTTGCAGCGTGTGTCAGTATGTGAGTTACACAGCCATGTGGATATTGAGATCAGTTCTAAATCAATAGGGCTCTTTTGCTAGTTGCTACCCCTTATTTATGGGGTTATATATTCTTTATTTTTTGCTGGTAAAATGCTTATTTTGCTGGGGGATCACTCAGCCCTGCAGTGATTAAAGTTATGTACCCTGGCTGTATGAGTCCGGGAGCTCCTATCTTGATTGCAGCCCCAATGTCACCTGTCACTAGTGCTTATGTGGCAATTAGGGGATTGGAGAATTTTGCTTACCCCTCTCACAGGTCAATATAGTTGTCCGGCACTTGCGATCTGCTCCCACTGCAGGACGGAGCTGGTACACTCGTAGGCCCTGATAGGCCGCAGGTAAAATGGCGGTGTTTCGCGCCACAGTAATCTTGGTCCCCTGCCAATGTGGAGCGCGGCACTCAGTCCGTTTCAAGAGGCAGCCAGGAGGGCCAGCAAGTATGGGTCCCGAAATTACCTCCAATCAAGGGTGTGTGGTGTGTGATCTTACCCCTGCAAGCAATGAACTGGTCTGTCCGTTTCTTTATCTCCGGTTATGTACGGAGGTGGACACCTCTCCTCCCCACCTTCTTCCTTTCACTGCCTCTCACTGCTGTGGTCCTCCGGAGCGGAGCCCCGACCCTCCGGAGTAGTGTTTATCACTTGCCGACAAGGGCTAGATGATCTTGCATAGGAGCGTGACAATTTTCTGTACTTGTCTGCTGTTCACTCCAGTCTTGCTCTACTACACAGCGGTTATCTGGGGTTAACTACCCTGCTAAAAAAACTGTGTTTTTGCGGTACAAACACTAATATAGCTGTCTGACAGTAAAATTAAGATAGTTGGGGCAAAAAAAATTCAAAGATTATAAGCGAAAAAGTGCTAAAGTTTGGGAGCTCTGCTCCAGCACGTCTTCTCAGCTCAGAAGCTAGCCCCGCCTTTAGGTGCTACTTTTTATGTGAATCCTGGTAGCATACTGATGCTAAGATCTGGTGCCAAATTGTAAGCACTGAATAAGTATACTTAGGAATAAATATGACGCATCAATTATTATTTTAGAAAACAAACCATATAGATAAATACACAACACTCATAGACAACAATTTCCATCAAAAAATAAAATATAAAATAAATAATAAAGAACAAAAAATACAAATATAAATTTTTCATTATGTTGGATATATGATCATATAATATATTCTACGGAAGAATTTATTAAGTTTATCTCATGTGATAGGAGGTATATATGAGGATGAATAGGTTTTAATATAAAATCATTATAATATAAAATATAAATAAATATAAGAATTTCAAAAATATAGAAATACCCACTTGTATGAGTAAAACTGAGTACAGTTTTACTCATACAAGTGGGTCTTTCTATATTTTTGATATTCTTATATTTATTTATATTTTATATTATAATGATTAGGAACTATGACATTATACCCTTTTATATTCCCCTTTTTTATTTTCCTCCTATTACATGAGTCACACATCTAGTTGATTTTATGATTATGCCCTTGAACAAAGTAGTAAATGGGTAGAACAAAAATGTTATAATATATTATATTAATAAGTTATGTACAACCAATTTCAGTTAATAATACAGATATAATTTGCAAAATGATATCAGTTATGACTAATTGGTAACTATACCGAATTACATTCAGGTAGATTACGAGTTTTGCGTTACGGCTTCTAATGCTGAAAAATGGCAATTCCAGCATAATGGCCAGTATAGCATATTACGAGTCGTGTCAGTATAGCTATATCGCAAGCATTAAAAGGGCCTTTTGTAGGGCATTGCCCTAAGTTAAACAGCTCTTTTACCTGTAAAAAATACAAAGTCCCCCCAACAGTAAAACCCACCACTTAACCAATCCCCCAAAATAAAAATAAACTAATTCTAAAAAAACCTAAGCTACCCTTTGCCCCTAAAGGGGCATTTGTATGGGCATTACCCTTAAAAGGGCATTTAGCTCTTTTTCATTGCACTTAAAAGGGCATTCAGCTCTTTTAAAAAGCCCAAAGCCCTAATCTAAAAAATAAACCCACCCAAAAAACTGAAAAAAACACCTAACACTAACCCCAGAATATCTACTCACGGTTCCTGAAGTCCGGACATCCATCTCCATCCAGGCGGCGAGAAGTCTCCATTCAGGCGGTGATGTCTTCATCCATCCCGATTTGGCTTCTATATTCATCCCGGGGGCGTGGCGCGGAGCGGAGCCATCCTGGGAGCTGAAGACATCCTGCGCAGAGCATCCTCTTTCACCGCCGTACACTGAAGTTGAATGCAAGGTAGCCGATTCAAAATGGCATACCTTGCATTCTTATTGGCTGATTTGATTTTTCAAATTCAAATTAGCCAATAGGATGAGAGCTTCTTAAATCCTATTGGCTGTTCAAAACAGCCAATAGGATGAGAGCTACTGAAATCCTATTGGCTGTTCAATATCAATCTTTACAAACTATAGTAAAGCAGAATAAAAGAGACACAGTAAAATGCATGTGCTGAACCTCTAAAAATATTGTTGTATTAATATTTTCAGCTCTAGTCCTGGGAAAAAAATAGAGACTCAGCTAACAATAAATCAATTATCTGATTTAATCTTACCACAGTTTTTAGATTATTAAGAGAGAGATAGCTGATCTTTCACAAAAAGTAAAACAATTATCTATTAGAATGACAGAAGTGGAGTCCAGGGTTTCGGACCTGGAAGATAAAGCATACAACCAATATACAAATATGAGTATCTATACAGACAGAATTAAAATATTACAATCAAAAGTAGAAGATCTTGAAGACAGGTAATGTACGAATAGTGGGGCTTCCAGGAATATGCAGACCTTCTAAGATTTGGGGCAATAACCTTGCCTAACTTATTAGGGATTCAGACAGCTAACGAAAAATTACAAGTTGAAAGAGCACATAGAATTGGCAGCATTAGAGAACCTTTAGAGGGAAATACACACCCTCGGATGGTGCTGATTAAATACTTGAATTTTCAAGATAAGATTAAGATAATGAGTCATTATGGAAGAACACAACCATTTATGATAGAGAAAAAACAAGTATATATATTTCAAGATTTTTCTCTGGAGACATCCACCAAACGGAAAGCAATGCAACCATTCTGTACAGGGCTGATCAAAGCAGGATTTAAAGCAACTATGAGATATCCAGCCAAAATAACAGTACTTAGTATGGAGGGCACCATTGCTTTGAATACAGTGAATGAAGACATAGCTTTTTGCCTGGAAAATAATATTGCAGTTTGAAACTATAGCTAGAGTAGAGAACTGATTTATACAATATCAAAAGTCAAGGTGGATAGCAGAGATGATGTGTTAGAAGATAAGGTTCTAAGTAACAGGGGTTACAGGGGGGGATGGGTTTTTCTCCCTTTTTTTTCTCTTCTTCTCTCTCTCCTTCTCCCTATTGCCACATTCAAAAAACAAGTAGTTAAAGAATGAATACGTCACTGAAAATAATATCGTGGAATGTGGGGGGAATAACTTCCTCGGTTAAACATAAAAATGTTCTAAAAATGCTCAAAAAAGGTAAACCCGACATTATATGCCTCCAAGAATTACATTTAAAAAGGTTGGAGATAGAAAAATTAAAGACAAATTGGATTGCAGAGATTATAGCCACACCATGTAGCAAGCGGAAGAGAGGGGTAGCTATACTCTTTAATAAAAAACTGGGATATAACATTATGAAGCAAGAATTGGATCCTTGTGGGAGATATATAATTGTACAAGTGAAGATAGGGAATTTGACTTGGACTCTCTGCAATATATATGGACCAAATGGACTAGAAGTAGATTTCTGGCAGAAGATAAAACAAAAATGAATCCCATACTTGGGACAGAACCTCATAATAGCGGGGGATCTGAATATGACATTATATCCAGACATTGATAGATTTAAATTAAGAAGCAAGCAGGCACACTATAGAGAAGCGAAGTTCCTGAGACACGTGGTAAAGACATTAAAAGTTAAAGATATCTGTTACAACACCCGGACGAACGCACATTTACTTGTGAGTCGAAGATGCATAGAAACTTCTCCCGCATAGATATGTTCCTGATAGATGAACATTTGCTCAAACTAGAAATAGAGACAGATATAGCAGATATAATCTTGTCAGATCATGCAATAATAACACTCAAAATCTCCGCCACATTCAGATCAGAAAATAAGACAAACACATTTTATTTTCCGGGGTACTTGTGTAACAACATACATCTTTCAAACTGGTTGCAGAATAAGTGGCAAGAATATTATATGCACAATAAAGAATATATAAATAAAACTGAAATTTTATGGGAGGCAGGTAAGGCGGTACTTAGAGGTGAAGTCAAGACATATATGGTAAATTTTACATGCAAACATAAAGCCAAGGAGATCCAGTTGGCTAACCAGCTAAGAAACACTTTCGAACATTTCAGAGGTTATCCAAATGAAGTTACTTGGGGTAGATACACATGTAAAAAGGCAGAAAGAGAGAACTTCCTCAAAGAAAAATGGGCAAGTGAAGATTTAA
Source organism: Bombina bombina (assembly GCF_027579735.1). Lineage (NCBI taxonomy): Eukaryota > Metazoa > Chordata > Amphibia > Anura > Bombinatoridae > Bombina > Bombina bombina. The sequence continues at coordinate 716,542,862 of NC_069502.1, read as the reverse complement.
AGGCAAGGGTTGTTTACCAGGGCTATCAGGGAATAAATGCAAAGCATTTGGCAAAATTAACTACATTTCGCAAAAAAAGCAATATAATCAGCAATTAAAGCGGGAGATAGAGTACTTAATACATCAGCAGAGATTAGGGAAGCATTCTTTGAATATTACTTAAAACTATATTCTAGACAAAAAACAAACACGGAAGAGAAAGAGCAATTCTTGCAAGGGATAAAACTACCACAAATAACAAGGGAGGCACTTCAAAAAATAAACACACCAATAACAGAGACAGAAATCCTAAAAATTATTAAAAACACTAAATTGGGGAAAGCGGCAGGGCCAGATGGTCTATTGGCAGAATTTTATAAAATGACATCAGAGCTAGTGATAACGTTGATAACCAAATTATACAATAATTATTATCTGAAAAAGGAGATGAATTTGCTATATTTTGCAGATTCAGTAATTACATTGATCCACAATAAAGGGAAAGATCCAGAAAATCTAGTCTCATATCGCCCTATTTCATTATTAAATCAAGATTGTAAAATGTTAATGTCAGTTATTGCAGAAAGACTCAAAAATGTTATAGGGGAATTAATACATCCAGATCTGGCAGGCTTCATACCAGGAAGAAATGCAGTTCGTAATATGCGTAGAGTATTAATAATGTTAGATCATTTTTATCAGCTCAGCAGGATCATGATAAAGGCAAAGATCTAGCAGTCATCACAATTGACGCAGAAAAGGCCTTTGACTCCATTATATGGGATCACCTATTTACAGCAATTGAGAATTTCGGTTTCTCCGGCAACCTTGTCGAGCTGATCAAATTAATATATAATAAACCTAAATCACAATTATTAGTAAACGGGGAGCTGTCACAGTATATAACATTAGAAAAGGGTACCCGACAAGGGTGTCCATTATCGCCCTTGCTGTTTGATTTAGCATTAGAATCCCTTGCAATATACATCAGAAAGGAATTACAAGCTGTAGAAATTGGAAGTCAGAAGATGTTGATATCCCTCTATGCAGATGATATACTACTGTTCCTACAAGATACTGCTTTAAACATCCCATTAGTCTTGGGCATTATAGGTAAATTTAGCTCCTTTATGGGGTACAAAATAAATCCTAGCAAATCAGAATTAATTTGGGTTAATAAAACTAGACATAGTCAAAACTGTATCTTTAAAGAAGTAGATTACATTAACTATTTAGGAATTAAAATAGGGAGGAATCTGAGAGAATGGTATCAGTTAAACTACAAAGAGGTTTTTGACAACATACAATTGAATTTAGATAAATGGAATATGTATTATTTGTCATTATCAGCGATGATTATGCTGTTAAAAACTTTCTTTTTCCCGAAAGGGCTATTTTTACTGCAAAATTTGCCAATTTTCATCCCGAAAAAAGATATAGATAGATATAACAAAGCATGGCAACACTTTATTTGGGGGAAGAAGAAAGGGCATCTCTCGATTACGAAAATTAAGTCAAGCTAAGCAATTCGGTGGATTTGCTCTACCTAATATTAAATATTATAACATTGTAACACTGATTAAATTTGGTTTAGATTGGCTTACAGAATCAGATTATGTTACATATTATGAAATGGAATCAGAAATTATTAAACCATTTAATTTGAAGGCCATATTGCATTGCCCATACACAAAGTTAACAAGTAATATTAGTAACTTGGCAACATTTGCAAATATAGTGCTGGCATGGCAAAAGTATTGTAAAATCCTAGGGCAAAATTATCAGGTCTCCAGACTATTACCTATAGTTGGTTGCATCGATTTTCAACCAGGGCTTCAAAATAGAGTATTTTATGAATGGCACGCAAAAGGTATCATAGAATTTGCACAACTGAGAATGGGGGAGAATGAATGGATTAAAACGTACGAAAACCTGGCAGCAGAATTTAAACTTCCCGCTAAGAGCTTTTTTGCGTACTTACAAATTTGTAAAAAAAAAAAAATGTAATCCGCCATACAGGCCTAGATTACAAGTGGAGCAGTATTGTGCTGTATTGCGTGCTAGATTTCAGGAGTAAATTGAACTACCATGAGTATATTGCGAACATCTGTGCTCTTGTATTATGTTAAAAGTAAAGTTCTCCTACTCAAGCTCTACTAATGTCTATCAATTTACCAAAGCTGAAAGCAAACCATGGTTCACATTGTGAAGTTTCCAGAAGCCTATTGGTTACACCTTATACAAATTCAAATCACTAATGCAGTGGCCATTTAGCATGAATATCCCTTACAATGGAAGTGTTTACATCAATACCATTGTGCAGTGTGAAAGGGCAATAGCAATTGACATGTGTGAAATTAAACTTTCCACTTCCAAAAGAATAGCACAGCTTGTAAATTAACTAGTAGACATATGAGTTGGGGCATTGTGAGTATACAGTACATGTGTGTATGATGTGTAATTTATATGCACTATTCTCTAAAATTGTTCATTATGCAGCTTTCTAAGGAATTGTATTTGGCATGTTTTCAATTTAGAAACAAGTTTAACAGTACGGGATATAAGTATCTTCCATAAAAAAATTACCATGGCATTTCTAGGTTATGATAGTGTGTTTTGAAACATTTTTCACACTGTACCGTTGAAACCAATGAGCTGTTTCTTTTTGCAGAACTTTATCTCAATTTACCAACTGGGATTGCAGAAACGTTGTTAGTAGAGTAAGACACAGTTTGCAGGAACATTTCCACTTTGTTCTCATTATAGAAAGTATATGGAGTGTTAGCTACCACAAGGTCACTCCAGCAAGATTGCAAAAAAAATTTCGACACACTTCTTGTAACACGTATACTAGTGATAAAACGTTGCAACCTCATGATGGCGTTTTTGCATCTTGCAGTAACGATTATGCTCCACTTGTAATCTAGGCCACAATGTTTAATTATTGTTAGAAACCTTCAGATATTTCGCTATCAAACCAATACTGGCCAGTAGTCTTGTTATCCCAAATCTTTGGGATAGTTGCGAAAGGACCCAGGAGAAGGATGCCAGTATCAGGAGAATAGCAAGGAGCTAAATACCAGGAAGTGACCGGGGAGGTCAAGGCAGAGTCGACAAGCCAGGGATCAAACCAAACAGACACAGGAAACAGAATTAGAGTCCAAAAGTTTAGTCAGGGAAATCCAAGGTCAGAACCAATCAGGCAACAAACAGAGTGGAACCAGCAGGCAGAAGAATGGTCAAAAGGAGGTACAAGTCACAAGCCAGTATTCAATATCCAAAAATATAGTTCAAGGCACACCCATGAGATACACTCAATACTAGGTCAATGAGACAAAGAAACTGAATGGCATTTAAAAGAAAAAGTGCACCAAAGATGACGCAATGCGTTGGAAATGACACTAAGCGGGTAAACCAGCATGAGGCGTCACAGATGATGTGAGATGGAGCAACCTGGCAGCAAAACAATGTCATGGCAACCTGGAGTCATAACAATTATGCATACTTTAATAACAGCAATGTTTTAAATGTGGTACTTTTTAGACAGAAAAAGGACCGAAAAGGCCTCAGCCAAAATATTGTATGATTTTGTTACACACATACACACATATAATTTAACCCAAGAGGATGTTGCACTTTTTAGGTGCTACTTTTTATGTGAATCCTGGTAGCATACTGATGCAAAGATCTGTTGTCAAAATGTATATCTTTCTTATGAAACATTTAACACCATTGTCCGTCTTCAGAAAAACTAGAACATATTTGTACAGTTAAAATTCAAATTTAAATGCTGGGAAAGAAATGCATATTTCTTGTTTACTGAAAGCAATATGCTTCACATTTTCAAATTCTAATAAATTAAACTTTTCATGAGTAGCTAAAGATTGAATAGGCATTTGCTTAAAGGACCACTAAACTCATTAGAATTGCTTAATCAATAATGACAATAAAAAGACATTGCAAAAGCACTTCGTTTGCAGTTCAAATGAGTAGAAGATTTTTTTCTGACATATGTCAAAGTTAGTTATATTTTCCTTCCTAATCCATCATGTGACAGCCATCAGCCAATCACAAAATACATCTTGTGAATTTTGCACATGCTCAGTAGGAGCGGGTGCCTCAGAAGGTGTGCATATAAAAAGATTGTGCACATTTAGATAATGGAAGTACATTGGAAAGTTGTTTAAAATTAAGTGCTCTATCTGAAATTCAATCATGAAAGTTTCATTTTGACTTGACAGTCCTTTTAAATAAAGATTGAAACTCCATTTTAGAGGAGGAGATAAATAATGGTACAAAATGAATACAGGTTGGTTTTAGTAGTGGGGTGGGTTCTTGGATGGCAGACGTAGTGTTGGGTGGTGGTACTTATTTGAGGTGAGGGTTCTTCCGTTGTGTGAGTATTAGTTGTAGATATAATAGTATGGGGGAAGAGAGTTAGATGCCAGAGGCCTAAGTTGCAGGATAATGGGTGTCTTAGTGAATTGGGGTAGGTCTTAGATGGGTAAGGTTGGTTTGATGGGGAAGGTCATCTCTGTAGGGGATGGGATGACTGTTAGATGCCGAGTATTAAATGTAGTGGGTGCAGTGGATGTAGATTACACTGCATACTGGGTGTGGGTTGCAGAGTGTTTTGCTTCCCACGAGGTGGCTGCTAGCTGTGGGGGGAGTGACATTGTAGAATTAATTCATTTCAGAGGACATTAAAGATAATGTATCTAATAGAAATAAAAAGGTGAAATATAACCTTTGGGGATTTTATACTAGCCCGGAGGGAAGTCATTATAAAATCCTCCTGGTATAGAATTCTAATTGCTGCTGCACTTAAACTGTGGCCAGGATGAATGCTGGTGTTTAATAGATAGCTAAAAAATAGTGTCAGCTTATTTAATTTTGACAAATATGGAATCTTAGTCATATATTTTAGGAAACAACTATTATTGTATAAATTAACTTTTTTTTTTTTTTTTACACAGTATCTAGAGAGAAACGAAACAGCCAGAATGTCAGTAAGGAATTTTAAATGGTCTCCCTTTTTATTTATAGCTGGCTTAAAGCTATTCAAACCTCTTATGATATTATTTTCAGATTTTAAATATTTTATTATAGCCTCATGTGCTGGAAACAAAAATAATCAATTCAGTTTCACATTTTGCTTTTTAAAGTTGAGCTTAAATTTAATGGAATGTTTTACATATTTTATCATCTGCTGTGTAATGGAGTATTCCTTCCATCTAAATGTGTCTTAAGCTTCTGGAAAACATCTGCTGTTGTTATTATTATTATTATTACTACTACCAATAATGATAATAATAATTGTATAAAGGAAACACATTTACATTCCACTATACAGGCGAACATTACTAAAATGAGATGATAAACTAAAGTAAATCAAAATGGCACTGACCTTGAGCATTTATTACAGTAAGCTGGGCTTTATATACAAAATACACGTCCACTCTGCTGTTCCCTGTATAAAAGGGCATGGACATCTATAGATCCTTTATCCTGTAGCTGCTCTATAAAATTAATTTTGGTATCCCAAAGGTTATTTTGTAGAGGTTTAGGGGCTGATTTAATAAGCTCTGCATCTGCCCCAATGTCACCAGAAACAGAAGTTAAGAAGCAGCGGTCTTAAGACTGCTGCTCCTTAACTCGTCTGCCGCCTCTGAGGCTGCGGACATCAATCCGCCCGATCGCATATGATCGAGTTGATTGACACCCCCTATTAGTGGCCGTGAATCTGCAGGGGGCAGCATTGCACAAGCAGTTCACCAGAACTGCTTCTGCAATTTGAAATGCAGACAGCGTATGCTGTCGGCATTCAGAAATGTCTGGCGGACATGATACGCTACAGCATATAATGTCTGCCAGACATTGATAAATCGGCCCCATTATCACCTAGATTACGAGTTGTGCGTTCGTGTTTTAACGCTGAAAAAATGGCCATTTCAGAGTTAAAACAGCAACGCAGCCATTACAATTCTTGTTGGTATAGCTGTACCGCAAGACTTTTAGCCTGTAACGCACCGTCAGTCTCACACTCGTTAAAATTACGTTTTTTCTTGGGACTTCCATAGTGCTACCATTACGAGTTTTGTGGTGAGGCTAAAAAGCTTGCGTTACAGTCTATACCGACAAGTTCCGTACCGCCATCTGAGAGCAGTAGTTATGAGTTTTATGCAACAAAACTGTTACATAAAACTCATAACTAAAGTGTTACAAAGTACACTAACAGCCATAAACTACCTATTAACCCCTAAACCGAGGCCCTCCTGCATCGCAAACACTATATTAAAGTTATTAACCCCTAATCTGCCACTCCCGACATCGCCACCACTAATACAATTTATTAACCCTTATTCCGCCACTCCCCGACATAGTCACCAGTATAATAAAGTTATTAACCCCTAAACCGCCACCCTCCCGCATCGCAAACACTATTTAAATATTATAAACCCCTAATCTGCCGTCCGCCCACATCGCCCCCACTATACTAAAGTTTTTAACCCCTATTCTGCCTCTCCCCGCCACCGCCGCCACTATAATAAACCTATTAACCTCTAAACCACAACAAAATATACTAAATTAAACTATTAACCCCTAAACTGAAAGACCCCACATCGCAATAAACTAATTTAAACTAGTACCCCCTAAACCTAACGCCCCCCTAGCTTTATATTAAAATTACAATTTCCCTATTTTAAATTAAAGGGACAGTAAACCTTAAAAATAATGTTATATAATTCTGCACATAGTGCAGAATTATATAACATTATTTAAGTGCTATAGTTCTAAACGGCTTTTTTCTCTTCAAATAAGTAAAAATTACGGCGCTTTTACAGACCCGCTGTCTGCTCTCTGCTGAGCGGGTCTGTAATATTCAGTCAGCGCATCGGGCCAGCTGTATAGTCACAGCCCGGCCCGACCGCGCCATAGCACTAAGTGCAGCTCGCTCCTGTGACAGGAGCGAGCTGCACTTAGTCTTATGGCGCGATCGGGCCGGGCTGTGACTATACAGCTGGCCCGATGTGCTGACTGAATATTACAGACCCGCTCAGCAGAGAGCAGAGAGTGGGTCTGTAAAAGCGCTGTAATTTTTACTTATTTGAAGAGAAAAAAGCCGTTTAGAACTATAGCACTTAAATAATGTTATATAATTCTGCACTATGTGCAGAATTATATAACATTATTTTTAAGGTTTACTGTCCCTTTAAATTAAAACTTACCTGTCAAATTAAAAAAACTAAGTTTAAACAATTAAACTAATATAACTATTAAACTAGAATTCAACTAACTACCAATTAAAGAAAACTAAAATCCTAACACTACCATAAAAATTACAAAGTATCTAATTACAAAAAATAAAAAATACTAAATTACAAAAAATAACAAACACTAAATTACGAAAATAACAAACGAAATGATAAAAAATAAAAAGAATTACACCTAATCCAATAGCCCTATAACAATAAAAAAGCACACCTAAAATAAAAAAACATAATTTATGTAAGAACTTACCTGATAAATTCATTTCTTTCATATTAGCAAGAGTCCATGAGCTAGTGACGTATGGGATATACATTCCTACCAGGAGGGGCAAAGTTTCCCAAACCTCAAAATGCCTATAAATACACCCCTCACCACACCCACAATTCAGTTTAACGAATAGCCAAGAAGTGGGGTGATAAAAAAGTGCGAAAGCATATAAAATAAGGAATTGGAATAATTGTGCTTTATACAAAAATCATAACCACCCCAAAAAAAGGGCGGGCCTCATGGACTCTTGCTAATATGAAAGAAATGAATTTATCAGGTAAGTTCTTACATAAATTATGTTTTCTTTCATGTAATTAGCAAGAGTCCATGAGCTAGTGACGTATGGGATAATGATTACCCAAGATGTGGATCTTTCTACGCAAGAGTCACTAGAGAGGGAGGGATAAAATAAAGACAGCCAATTCCTGCTGAAAATAATCCACACCCAAAATAAAGTTTAATGAAAAACATAAGCAGAAGATTCAAACTGAAACCGCTGCCTGAAGTACTTTTCTACCAAAAACTGCTTCAGAAGAAGAAAATACATCAAAATGGTAGAATTTAGTAAAAGTATGCAAAGAGGACCAAGTTGCTGCTTTGCAAATCTGATCAATCGAAGCTTCATTCCTAAACGCCCAGGAAGTAGAAACTGACCTAGTAGAATGAGCTGTAATCCTTTGAGGCGGAGATTTACCCGACAACATAGGCAAGATGAATTAAAGATTTCAACCAAGATGCCAAAGAAATGGCAGAAGCTTTCTGGCCTTTTCTAGAACCAGAAAAGATAACAAATAAACTAGAAGTCTTTCGGAAAGACTTAGTAGCTTCAACATAATATTTCAAAGCTCTAACAACATCCAAAGAATGCAATGATTTCTCCTTAGAATTCTTAGGATTAGGACATAATGAAGGAACCACAATTTCCCTACTAATGTTGTTAGAACTCACAACTTTAGGTAAAAATTCAAAAGAAGTTCGCAACACCGCCTTATCCTGATGAAAAATCAGAAAAGGAGACTCACAAGAAAGAGCAGATAATTCAGAAACTCTTCTGGCAGAAGAGATTGCCAAAAGGAACAAAACTTTCCAAGAAAGTAATTTAATGTCCAATGAATGCATAGGTTCAAACGGAGGAGCTTGAAGAGCCCCCAGAACCAAATTCAAACTCCAAGGAGGAGAAATTGACTTAATGACAGGTTTTATACGAACCAAAGCTTGTACAAAACAAAGAATATCAGGAAGATTAGCAATCTTTCTGTGAAAAAGAACAGAAAGAGCAGAGATTTGTCCTTTCAAAGAACTTGCGGATAAACCTTTATCTAAACCATCCTGAAGAAACTGTAAAATTCTCGGAATTCTAAAAGAATGCCAAGAAAAATGATGAGAAAGACACCAAGAAATATAAGTCTTCCAGACTCTATAATATATCTCTCTGGATACAGATTTACGAGCCTGTAACATAGTATTAATCACAGAGTCAGAGAAACCTCTTTGACCAAGAATCAAGCGTTCAATCTCCATACCTTTAAATTTAAGGATTTGAGATCCTGATGGAAAAAAGGACCTTGCGACAGAAGGTCTGGTCGTAGCGGAAGAGTCCACGGATGGCAAGAGGCCATCCGGACAAGATCCGCATACCAAAACCTGTGAGACCATGCCGGAGCTACCAGCAGAACAAATGAGCATTCCTTCAGAATCTTGGAGATTACTCTTGGAAGAAGAACTAGAGGCGGAAAGATATAAGCAGGATGATACTTCCAAGGAAGTGATAATGCATCCACTGCTTCCGCCTGAGGATCCCGGGATCTGGACAGATACCTGGGAAGTTTCTTGTTTAGATGAGACGCCATCAGATCTATTTCTGGAAGCTCCCACATTTGAACAATCTGAAGAAATACCTCTGGGTGAAGAGACCATTCGCCCGGATGCAACGTTTGGCGACTGAGATAATCCGCTTCCCAATTGTCTATACCTGGGATATGAACCGCAGAGATTAGACAGGAGCTGGATTCCGCCCAAACCAGAATTCGAGATACTTCTTTCATAGCCAGAGGACTGTGAGTCCCTCCTTGATGATTGATGTATGCCACAGTAGTGACATTGTCTGTCTGAAAACAAATGAACGATTCTCTCTTCAGAAAAGGCCAAGACTGAAGAGCTCTGAAAATTGCACGGAGTTCCAAAATATTGATCGGTAATCTCACCTCCTGAGATTCCCAAACTCCTTGTGCCGTCAGAGATCCCCACACAGCTCCCCAACCTGTGAGACTTGCATCTGTTGAAATTACAGTCCAGGTCGGAAGCACAAAAGAAGCCCCCTGAATTAAACGATGGTGATCTGTCCACCACGTTAGAGAGTGTCGTACAATCGGTTTTAAAGATATTAATTGAGATATCTTTGTGTAATCCTTGCACCATTGATTCAGCATACAGAGCTGAAGAGGTTGCATGTGAAAACGAGCAAAGGGGATCGCGTCCGATGCAGCAGTCATAAGACCTAGAATTTCCATGCATAAGGCTACCGAAGGGAATGATTGTGACTGAAGGTTTCGACAAGCTGAAATCAATTTTAGACGTCTCTTGTCTGTTAAAGACAGAGTCATGGACACTGAATCTATCTGGAAACCCAGAAAGGTTACCCTTGTCTGAGGAATCAATGAACTTTTTGGTGAATTGATCCTCCAACCATGATCTTGAAGAAACAACACAAGTCGATTCGTATGAGATTCTGCTAAATGTAAAGACTGAGCAAGTACCAAGATATCGTCCAAATAAGGAAATACCACAATACCCTGTTCTCTGATTACAGACAGAAGGGCACCGAGAACCTTTGTAAAAATTCTTGGAGCTGTAGCTAGGCCAAACGGCAGAGCCACAAACTGGTAATGCTTGTCCAGAAAAGAGAATCTTAGGAACTGATAATGATCTGGATGAATCGGAATATGCAGATATGCATCCTGTAAATCTATTGTGGACATAAAATGCCCTTGCTGAAGAAAAGGCAAGATAGTCCTTACAGTTACCATTTTGAACGTTGGTATCCTTACATAACGATTCAATATTTTTAGATCCAGAACTGGTCTGAAGGAATTCTCCTTCTTTGGTACAATGAAGAGATTTGAATAAAACCCCATCCCCTGTTCCAGAACTGGAACTGGCATAATTACTCCAGCCAACTCTAGATCTGAAACACAATTCAGAAATGCTTGAGCTTTCACTGGATTTACTGGGACACGGGAAAGAAAAAATCTCTTTGCAGGAGGTCTCATCTTGAAACCAATTCTGTACCCTTCTGAAACAATGTTATGAATCCAAAGATTGTGAACAGAATTGATCCAAATTTCTTTGAAAAAACGTAACCTGCCCCCTACCAGCTGAGCTGGAATGAGGGCCGCACCTTCATGTGGACTTAGAAGCAGGCTTTGCCTTTCTAGAAGGCTTGGATTTATTCCAGACTGGAGATGGTTTCCAAACTGAAACTGCTCCTGAGGATGAAGGATCAGGCTTTTGTTCTTTGTTGAAACGAAAGGAACGAAAACGATTATTAGCCCTGTTTTTACCCTTAGATTTTTTATCCTGTGGTAAAAAAGTTCCTTTCCCACCAGTAACAGTTGAGATAATGGAATCCAACTGAGAACCAAATAATTTGTTACCCTGGAAAGAAATGGAAAGTAGAGTTGATTTAGAAGCCATATCAGCATTCCAAGTTTTAAGCCATAAAGCTCTTCTAGCTAAAATAGCTAGAGACATAAACCTGACATCAACTCTGATAATATCAAAAATGGCATCACAGATAAAATTATTAGCATGCTGAAGAAGAATAATAATATTATGAGAATCATGATCTGTTACTTGTTGTGCTAAAGTCTCCAACCAAAAAGTTGAAGCTGCAGCAACATCAGCCAAAGATATAGCAGGTCTAAGAAGATTACCTGAACACAGATAAGCTTTTCTTAGAAAGGATTCAATTTTCCTATCTAAAGGATCTTTAAACGAAGTACCATCTGACGTAGGAATAGTAGTACGTTTAGCAAGGGTAGAAATAGCCCCATCGACTTTAGGGATTTTGTCCCAAAATTCTAATCTGTCAGACGGCACAGGATATAATTGCTTAAAATGTTTAGAAGGAGTAAATGAATTACCCAATTTATCCCATTCTCTGGAAATTACTTCAGAAATAGCATTAGGAACAGGAAAAACTTCTGGAATAACCACAGGAGATTTAAATACCTTATCTAAACGTTTAGAATTAGTATCAAGAGGACCAGAATCCTCTATTTCTAAAGCAATTAGTACTTCTTTAAGTAAAGAACGAATAAATTCCATTTTAAATAAATATGAAGATTTATCAGCATCAATCTCTGAGACAGAATCCTCTGAACCAGAAGAGTCATCAGAATCAGAATGATGATGTTCATTTAAAAATTCATCTGTAGAGAGAGAAGTTTTAAAAGATTTTTTATGTTTACTAGAAGGAGAAATAACAGACATAGCCTTCTTGATGGATTCAGAAACAAAATCTCTTATGTTATCAGGAACATTCTGCACCTTAGATGTTGAGGGAACTGCAACAGGCAATGGTACATTACTAAAGGAAATATTATCTGCTTTAACAAGTTTGTCATGACAATTAACACAAACAACAGCCGGAGGAATAGCTACCAAAAGTTTACAGCAGATACACTTAGCTTTGGTAGTTCCAGCACTAGACAGCGATTTTCCTGAAATATCTTCTGACTCAGATGCAACGTGAGACATCTTGCAATATGTAAGAGAAAAAACAACATATAAAGCAAAATTGATCAAATTCCTTAAATGACAGTTTCAGGAATGGGAAAAAATGCCAATAAACAAGCTTCTAGTAACCAGAAGCAAAGAAAAAATGAGACTGAAATAATGTGGAGACAAAAGCGACGCCCATATTTTTGCGCATATTTTGACGCCACATCCGGAACGCCGACATTTTTGGCGCAAAAGGACGTAAAAAAAATGACGCAACTTCCGGCGACACGTATGACGCCGGAAACAGAAAAGATTTTCTGCGCCAAAAAAGTCCGCGCCAAGAATGACGCAATAAAATGAAGCATTTTCAGCCCCCGCGAGCCTAACACCCCACAGGGAAAAAAAGTCAAATTTTTAAGGTAAGAAAAAATGATTGATTCAAATGCATTATCCCAAATATGAAACTGACTGTCTGAAAATAGGGAATGTTGAACATTCTGAGTCAAGGCAAATAAATGTTTGAATACATATATTTAGAACTTTATAAATAAAGTGCCCAACCATAGCTTAGAGTGTCACAGAAAATAAGATTTACTTACCCCAGGACACTCATCTACATGTTTGTAGAAAGCCAAACCAGTACTGAAACGAAAATCAGCAGAGGTAATGGTATATAAATAAGAGTATATCGTCGATCTGAAAAGGGAGGTAAGAGATGAATCTCTACGACCGATAACAGAGAACCTATGAAATAGACCCCGTAGAAGGAGATCACTGCATTCAAATAGGCAATACTCTCCTCACATCCCTCTGACATTCACTGCACGCTGAGAGGAAAACCGGGCTCCAACTTGCTGCGGAGCGCATATCAACGTAGAATCTAGCACAAACTTACTTCACCACCTCCATAGGAGGCAAAGTTTGTAAAACTGAATTGTGGGTGTGGTGAGGGGTGTATTTATAGGCATTTTGAGGTTTGGGAAACTTTGCCCCTCCTGGTAGGAATGTATATCCTATACGTCACTAGCTCATGGACTCTTGCTAATTACATGAAAGAAAACCTAGCCTACAATAAACTACCAATAGCCCTTAAAAGGGCCTTTTTGTAGGGCATTGCCCTAAGTTAAACAGCTCTTTTACCTGTAAAAAAAAATACAAAGAACCCCCAACAGTAAAACCCACCACCCAACCAACCCCCCAAAATAAAAATAAAAAATTCTAACAAAAATCTAAGCTACCCATTGCCCTGAAAAGGGCATTTGTATGGGCATTGCCCTTAAAAGGGCATTTAGCTCTTTTGCAATGCTCTGAAAAGGGCATTTAGCTCTTTAAGAAAAGCCCAAACCCTAAACTAAAAATCAAAACCACCCAAAAAAGTTTAAAATATCCTAACACTAACCCCTGAAGATCCACTTACAGTTTCTGAAGTCCGGAAATCCAGGTGGCGAGGTCTTCATCCATCCAGGCGGCATCTTCTATCTTCATCTAGGTGACATCTTCTATCTTAATCCCGGCATATTCTATCTTCATCCTGGCGGCGCGGAGCGGGTCCATCCTGAAGACATTGGGTGCTAAGAATCCTCTTCAAATCAGCCAATAGGATGAGAGCTACTGAAATTCTATTGGCTGATTTGAACAGCCAATAGAATTTCAGTAGCTCTCATCCTATTGGCTGATTTGAATTTCCAAAATCAAATCAGCCAATAGGAATGCAAGGGACGCCATTTTGAAAAGGCTCTTTTGCATTGAAGATTCAGTATACGGCGGCGACCGTATGAAGAGGATGTCCTCAGGATGGACCCGCTCCGCGCCGCCAGGATGAAGATGGAGCTGCCTGGATGAAGATGGAGCTGCCAGGATGAAGATCCTTCAAGCGGGACTTCAGGAACTGTGAGTACCTAAAGAGGGGTTAATGTTAGTTTTTTTAAGGTTTTTTGGGAGGTTTTTTTTAGATTAGGGGTTGGACATTTCTTAAAAGAGCTAATACAAATGCCCTTTTCAGGGCAATGGGTAGATTAGGTTTTTTTAGATAGTTTTTTTTATTTTCTGGGTTTGGGGGTGGTGGGGGTTTGTAATGTTAGTGGGTCTTTGTATTTTTGTTTTGAAAAAGAGCTGATTTCTTTAGGGCAATGCCATACAAAAGGCCCTTTTAAGTGCTATTAGTAGTTTATTATAGATTAGGTTTCTTTTGGGGTGGTTTTTTTATAAAATGGGTATTAGAATAGGAATAATTATTATTTTTGATAATTGGTTTGTTATTTTTTTGTTTTGGGGTGGGTTTTCCTTTTTAGAATAGCCTTTTTTATTTTTAATGGGCAGCAAAACAGCTGAATGCCCTTACAAGGACAATGCCCATACAAATGCCCTTTTCAGGGCAATGGGTAAATTAGGTTTTACTTTATTTTTATTTTGTGGGTTTGGGGGGTGGGGGTTTATATACTGTTAGGGGGTGTTTGTTTTTCTTTTGCAGAAAAAGAGCTGATTTCTTTAGGGCAATGCCCTACAAAAGGCCCTTTTAAGGGCCCTTGGTAGTTTATTATAGATTAGGGTTTTGTTATTTTGGTAATAGCAAAAGAAGCGGGTCTCAGGCACAGAAGTTATTTGCAAAACAAATGAGCACATTTATTGATGGCATCACAGGGAGAGATTACAGAAACATAAAAACAAACTACATGTAGCAGGGAATTGTCAGACGCGTTTCGGCTCACACCTTCATCCGTGGTTTGATAAGATAATGCACGCTCAACCCATTGTAATAGACTGTGGGTTAAAAGCACAAAACCAACTAATACATATTCACAAATAAACCTGAAAATGCCATTTCTCATACATTTTATGCTCTACAGCTGGTATAGCAAGTCATTGAAAATAAATTAAGGGAAAAACAGTTTTAAAGTAAACTGTCCCGTTAACTGAGTAAGTGTGCGGGTTGTTCAATGATTGGCCTGAGGGCTCTTTCTAATCTCTATCAGAAGAGCTAACCCAAAGTCAAAGGGAAAGTGTACTCAGGCAATCAACGGATAGATGTTCATTGTATTTAAAGCTGATGCTGGAACACCCATTAAAAAGTTTGTTATTTTGGGGTGTTTTTTTTTAAAGGGTATTAGAATAGGAATAATCTTTTGTAATGGTAGTTTTTTATTTTTTGTAATTTGAGTGTTTTTATTTTTTGTAATGGTAGGTTTTAGTGTAAGGCAGCTTAGGTTTTATTTCACAGGTAAGTTTGTATTTATTATAACTAGGTAGTTAGTAAATAGTTAATAACTATTTAATAACTAGTCTACCTAGTTAAAATAAATACAAACTTACCTGTGAAATAAAAATAAAACCTAAGCTAGCTACAATATAACTATTAGTTATATTGTAGCTAGCTTAGGTTTTATTTTACAGGTATTTAGTTTTAAATATGAATTTAGTTAATAATTGTAACTTTAATTTAGCTCTATTTTAATTATGTTAAAGTTAGAGGGTGTTAGGTTTAGGGTTAGGGTTACGGTTAGGTTTAGCGGTTAATATAGTTTAATTTAGGTTGTTGCGATGTGGGGGGCTGGCGGTTTATGGGTTAATAGGTTTATTTAGTGGTAGTGATGTGGGAGGCCAGAGGTTTAGGGGTTAATAACTTTATTTAGTGGCGGCGATATCGGGAGTAGCAGATTAGGGTTAATAGATTTATTTTGGTGGCAGCGATATTGGGAGCGGCAGATTAGGGGTTAATAGATTTATTTCTGTTTCGGCGATGTCGGGGGTGGCGGATTAGGGGTGTTTAGACTTGGGGTTTATGTTAGGATGTTAGGTTTAAACGTAACTTTTTTTTCCCCCATAGACATCAATGGAGCTTTTTATTCTGCGATCGCAGGTGTTAGTTTTTTTTCTAACACGCTCTCCCAATTGATGTCTATGGGGAAAGCGTGCACGAGCATGTCACAACAACGCTTGGCTTTTGTGCGGTATTGAGCTCAACGCAACCATATTGCACGCACAAGCCTGCTGTTTGAAAACTTGTAATGGCAGTGCAATATAGTGTGAAATAACGTTCGTTTCTCACCCTGTTGCGCCCATAACTTGTAATCTAGGTGTATGTGAGGAACTGCTCTGATAATGGAAATATCCAGCAACATGTCCATTTTTGTGTTATTGTTATAGCTTGTTAGTTTGTGTACAGTACAGTCTTTTTTATCTCTGTTTTTACATATGAGTAAGAGTATGACTATTACAATATGCTATAATAAACAAACAGGATAAATAGCAAAGGTAGGTTTTGAATACCTATTTTTCTGTCTTATCTGTATTTATATTTATATCCATTTAATTATATGGATTTATGTGTTATTGGACCTATTCTTATGTTATCAGTAATAGCACTGTCATATAATGTATTAGCCCCATCTTTAGATTAAATCAGGAATGTGTTTGGAGGCCTTTCTAAGAGCTGTAGGATAGCTGAAATATTGTATAAAAGTTATGCTATACAAGTAATTGTAAATATATTGCAATAGGAAATCATGAACACATTTGGTTTATGTGTGAGTATGACTTCTTACCTGAATTCAAGTATGAAAACAGTAATTTAGAAGAATATTGTCTCTTTCAGACTAACTTATTGCTGCATATGTGGATATATAAAACAGTTTTGATCAATTTCTTTCTCTGTAAGAAATAAGCTCAATATACTTTTGAAAATATATTTTTAGAAGAAACAGCAATCTCTGAAAAATAAAGAAATGGTTCTTAGAATTGGCTGAAAGCAAGTCATTTGTCACATTAATGACTGCAGTCTCTGTGAGGGGGAATTCATATGTTAGAGTCAGGAAAGGAACAGATAGTACAATTGGAGGATAATAAGAAGGCAGATATCTCTTCCTTTGTAATAGGCACAAAGAAGCTGAATTTGTGGTTAAGCAGATATTGGTTGCTTGTGATCACTTGTAATGGGTGGAAATGGTTGATATTGCAGTATGTTATCTTGCTGTTAAACTAGTAGGTGGAGTTTTATGCTGAGAAGAAGGTGGTAATTGGAGGTGGGGTGAGCAGAGAAGAGCGTTAAAAGTAGAGAACAGACATTTGGAGTTAGAGGACAAAGGAGAAATAACAGTAGTCAGACACTGAAATGGAGTTGAGTGTAGCGGAAACTTGAAATATAGAAAGTCTAAGAGAATGTGAAAGATGTTACAAGCCTACTTAATTGATGCTTCAGTGGAATTTGATAGGTAGATTTGGTGGTGGGAGTGGGTGTTATTATGCTCTATGTAAAGAGATGATAGTGAGGAACAGGAAATGTTGCATAAATGAGGTGTGAAACATAACATTAGTTGCTAAAGATCAAATCAGGTTAGTGTCCATATTAGTAGGTAGGGGAATCAGTCCATAGCAATAGGTCATAGGAAAATCATCAAGAAGGAGGTAAGAGGCGACAGAGGAGAGAAAATATAGAAGTCAGGCAGCAAAGTGATCAAGTAATTTGGTTGTTAAATCAGGATGATAATATAATAGCAAGATGGAAGATAATAAACAAATCATGCAAGCTTCAAAAGTATAAATATGAGTGAAGAAACAGTATTATGTAATGAAAGGTGCAGCAAAGAGAAAGCAGAATGCCAACGCCACCTCCTTGTCTGCAACTGAATTGAAGGTTGACCTATAATAGTGCAGGAGCGAAGTTAAGTCTGAGGAAAAAAGTCAGGTTTCAGTAAAAGCTGGGAGGTTCAGTGAGTGGGAAATGAAAAGGACATGGATAGAAATTAGATTTAGCATACAGAGACTCATTTTGTGATGTAATATAGGATGTAGAGACTAATTTGAGAAATGTGTGTAGCTTATAAGAACTAAAGTGCATGATGATGGTAGAGGTGGGCCTATGAGTATTGCAGGTTGAAAATGGTAAGGAAAGAGATTTATTTTTTAATTAGACATGGTGAAGTTAAAAGGAGCATGAATGTATGTTTAACAAGGAAAATAACTAACACAAAGAGTAATAATAGAACATTTGTATTGTCTTACAACTTGTGTTTGTCAACTCCAGTCCTCTTGTACATCTATCAGGCCAGATTTTCATGATACCACTGAACTAGAGCACAGGTGAAGTAATCAGCTAGTCAGTAACCATGGTTACTAGTCTGCTCTCCCCTATCAGCTGATTATTTCACCTGTTCTCTAGTTTGGATAGCATGAAAATCTGGTCTGTTAGGGACACTTGAGTACTGGAATTGAAAAACACTGATATAATCTGATCAAGTAATGTATAACTTTTTTGTCTTTACTTATAAATGTTCCATTAATAATATGAGCAGTTCCCCAAGATATGCTTTATCTATACCAGTGTGATATTTATAAGCCAGTACACTATTTAAACATTGTATTTATTTATGCATGCATGTGTGTATGTATTTATTTAAAGGGACAGTCTACTTGATGGTTTTATTGTTTAACACCTTACTACCCATTCTACAGCTTTGCATAACAAACATTGTTGCTCACTCCTGTGGAGAATATCAATGGTCTCACAGGAACCAGCACTAATTGGCTAAAATGATTGTAAAAAGCTAAAAAAAAAAAAAAAGGACTGAGATAAGGGGCAGTCTTCAGGTGAAACATTTAGTTTTATAACCCCAGTACACCATTTTAAGAAAATTCCTGATATACATGTGTTAAAAACTCATGTTGTCATTTTTAAAATTCCAAGATTGACACCTTTTATGTGCCCCATGTGTTGATATCAGAAATAGTGAAGAAGCACTTACTTGTTACTGAAGTTCATGCAGGTTGCGTATAAAGGGGCGGAACTACTATTGGTGCAGCAGTGCTGGGGGGGCCCATAAAAGCCAGTCTTTACATAGGCATGTGCACAATGTGTACAATCCTAATACAGGGGAGCCTTTTATTAGTTAAAATTGGCATTGAAACAAGGGGTCAAGTCCTACAAAAAAATGTATGCCAAGACTTCCACCCCCCTCACAATTAATATTGTTTTATAAACTCACACACACACTGTATTTATATGTATATAATTTATACAATTTGGTTAATGAAAACGAATGAAAACCTATGAAGGGTTTAATGGTTGCCTCTGGGCGTGCAAATCTTCCTCTGTCACATAGTCTAACCCCCTTAAGGTGCAATAGTCCTATTTCTGCTGATGGGAGCTAAATTGCCCCAGAGCGAGCCACACAGAAATGTAAGCACCATGTGTTCCACACAGTGTGGGGTGATCACACAGCAGGACTGCTGATAGGCTAGCATTTAGTGTATTGTTTGAAGTGTTATTGCCCATTACTAGAGGATCTCACTATACCTCTAACCAGACTATGGCCAGCTCCTCCCACCAACAGCAGCAGTGTTTACTGAAGCGTTTCTGTTGTCTGTCCAGAGGGAACTTAGTTGCTCCTACAAAAATAGTGCAGGATCTCTGTTCCCATGTGTTCCCGCTCAAATTGACCACTGGTTGAAACTAACAGGAAGTAAAAAAACTGGTGATGTGAGAAAGAAGCTTCCCGTCTGATAAGGACAACCCCCAGAACTCTATTGGTGGACAGTGACATAAATTTAAACACAAAACTATCATCAAACATTAAAAAATTTAAGTAACTGTAATGTATTTTAAAACATCCACTTAGATGATATGGCTTGAATATCCCTTTAAACAGATCCAGTAATTTGCTAGGTTTCAAACTGGGAGTGGATCTTATAACTATTTCATGCTATGAAAATAAGAACTTGCAAACATCATACAATGGATGGTCAATTGAATTGACTCAGAAGTCAGCATAAAAGAGTTTATGTGCAATAAATGTTATAACAGATCTTTGGGCTTGACATTCCTTTGAAAGAAGTTATGTCTAGTTTAATCACATAACAGTTCACTTCAACTGACAAAAGTCTTCTTCAGTGTTAGAAAAAGAAAACTTCTTGCAAGTCTAAACAAGAAGAAAGTCAATGTGAAATGTAATTGTTATATTAAGAATTTGTAATTAAGCAATAAATGCATTAAAAATACCAACTTGTTTTATGTTATTTAATGGTGCCTCCAAATTGCTATTTTCCTCTGAGAAAAGCAGCACATCAGGATTGAATAAATTATCTGTAGTTGTCCCAGAACAGTGACAAGATACCTGTAGGCATTTTGGCTTCATAAATCAGCTAACGAAACACAAATATTGCAGAAACATGTCCAACAATATTATGTATCTTTACTATTTATAGTCTACTCTGCTCATTTCATTTGAGAATTTTAGTGTAATTATCTAAATGTTCTATCACTCATTTAAATTCCATATTTATTTTATCTTGATCCAAATATTTAGCAATCATGCCCCGAGATTACAAGTTGTGCGCTAAACCCGGTGAGTAAATAATGCAAAAAAATTAACAGTATCCCACTCTCAATAGCGTTGCCATTACAAGTTACTGAAAAACCTTCTTTTGTTGTGCGATATGGTGCGATAAGCTCCATACCGCACAAAAGCCAAGGCCTGACTTGACGTGCTTGTGCACGGTTTCTCCCATAGACATCAATGGAGACAAAGTGTTAGAAAAAACACAACACCTGCAGTCGTGGAATGGCGATCACTGTAACACAACCCCATTGACGTCTATGGGGAAAATAAAGTTATTTATAAATTTAACACCCTAACATAAACCGCTAGTCTAAATACCCCTAATCTTCCCCGACATTGATGACACTAATTAAAGTTATTAACGTCTAAACTGCGGCCCTCTGACATAGCTGACACTAAATAAATATATTAACCCTTAAACCGCCGTCCCCCCATATCGCTACTAATAAAATAAAGTTATTAACCCCCTAATCTGCCGTTCCCACATCACTACTAATAAAATAAAGTTATTAACCCCTAAACGCCAACACTAAATAAACCTATTAACCACTAAACCGCCACCCCCCACATCGCAAAACACTAATTTTAACTATTAACCCGTAAACCTAACACCTCCCTAACTTTAAATTACACAAAAAAAACTAAGATTAAACTATAAATTAACCCAACATTACTATTTAAAAAAAAATAAAATAAAAATTAAAAAACCTAAATTACAATATTAATCATTAAAAACAAAAAAACAAACACTAACATTACGAAAAATAAAATAATTCTAAGATTACAAAAATAATAAACAAAATTATCCAAAATAATAAAAATTAAACCTAATCTAATAGCCCTATAAAAACAAAAAAGCCACCTGAAAATAAAAACACCCCCATATCTATCAATAAACTACCAATGGTCCTTAAAATTGCCTTTTGTAGGGCATACTAAGTTAAACAGCTCTTTTACCTAGAACAATTACAAAGTCAACCTTGAAAGTAAATCCCCCCCCACCAAAGCAACCCCCCAAAATAAAAAAATAAATAAAAAAAACAAGCAACCTCCCAAAATAAAAAAAAACTAAGCTACCCATTGCCCCTAAAGGGGCATTTGTATGGGCATTGCCCTTAAAAGTGCAATCAGCTCTTTTGTGCCCATTAAAATAAAAAATGCCCTAATCTAAAAAAAAAAACCACCCAAAAAAATAAAAAAAACCCTAACACTAACCCCAGAAAATCTATTTACCATTCCTGAAGTTCAGAAGTCCAGGCAGCAAAGATCTTTTCCAGAGTGGCACCATCTTCTCCTGGAGGTGTGGAGCAGTCTTCAGCAATGTGCGGATTCGGAGCACTGGTCCTCATCCGGAGCGCTGGTTCTCTTCAGCTGCTGTGGTCTTCAGCAATGTGAATCCTCCTCTTCATGCGATCGTCTGCCGCACACTCAAGCTTCAATGCAAGTTACCCCTTTTCTATTGGGGTACCATTGCATTCCTATTGGCTGAAATATTCAAATCAGCCAATAGGATGATAGCTGCTTAAATCCTATTGGCTGATTTGAATTACCTTTCTGATTACAGTACTGTACTATCTTTCTGAGGGTACTATGTATACAAAAGTATTAAAATGATATAAAACTATCTTTAGGTTACATGTAAAAACAGTATTATGACATGTAAATATTGCCTAAATGACATAAGATAATGTTGTCTATACTTGGTTCCATCCCCTCTCCAAACAGCCCATATCACAGATACAAATTTTCCAAAATCCAAACATTTTTTTCAGTCCAAAGGAGTTTGAATAAATGTTTTTTTACCTGCATATTAATTTGTTAAATTGGTATAGAATAATTGAAAATTAGTTACATAAAAAACATTTGGGGCGCAGTCTGGCACTTGAAGTAAAAAATGAGTCTACAATGCGGTAAGGAAAATTGTTACAATTGGACATTTGTTATGACAGATGTATCTGGAGAAAGTGCACAGATATAATAATATCGATGTAAATTCTGAAGATTAGTTCAAAGCCATTAAGTTATATAGTCTACAATTGTGTATTTCACATCAAAAGTCATATGTTACAAAGATTATTATTAATTATGTGTAATTATTTCTAGTTTGTATATGTGAGAGTAAAGGTTAATTAGAAAGTAATAATGTACACTCAAATTAATTGTCGATAAAGTCAGCAGGTGATCTGAGAATTGCTACTTGTTCTATATTAATCCCTGCTGGAAGTTCAATGCTGGCCAGTTAGTACAAATAATTGCTGAGAAACAATGCTAATATACTCAGCAGATCTCTTTATCACTAACACTACAGGCATAGGCAATTATTTCTGCCATGAATATTTCAGTTTGCAGAATTAAAGGGACAGTCTAGTCCAAAATAAACTTTCATGATTCAGATGTAATTTTAAACAATTTTCCAATTTACTTTTATCACCAATTTTGCTTTGTTCTCTAGGTATTCTTAGTTAAAAGCTAAACCTAGGAGGTTCATATGCTAATTTCTTAGACATTGAAGGCAGCATCTTTTCTCAATTAATTTTGACAGTTTTTAACCACTAGAGGGTGTTAGTTCATGTGTGTCATATAGATAACACTGTGCTCATGCACGTGGAGTTACCTAGGAGCCAGCACTGATGGGCTAAAATGCAAGTCTCTCAAAAGAACTGAAATAAGGGGGCAGTTTGCAGTAGACATGTGCAACGCTAAAAATTTTGTTTTGTTTTCATTAGTTAAATAAATAATTTAGTTTCAGTAAATTAGTTTAGTTAAGTTTAAAAAAAAACTTGTTTCGGCAAATTGGTTATGTTAAGTTAAATCATTTTTTCAGATCTGTTCGTTATTTCGGATCCATTCTTTATTTATATTTATTATTCTTTTCTAAAGCTTAGAATAGAATAATGCATATGAATAAAGAATGGATCCGAAAAAACGAAAGGATCCGAAAAAACGATTTAACTAAACATAACTAATATGCTGCCGATTGACGAAACAAATTATTTAAAACCGCTGCCGCCACCCACATCGCCGATACTAAATAAAGCTATTAACGCCTAAACTGCCATCCCCCCACGTCGCCAACACAAAATAAACATATTAACCCCTAAACTGCCACCCCCCACATAGCCGACACTAACTAAACCTATTAACCTCTAAAACGCTGTTCCCAGACATTGCCAACACTAATTAAACATATTAACCCCTAAACCGCAGTTCCCCGACATTACCGACACTAACTTAACCTATTAACCCCTAAACCACAGTTCCCCGACATCACCAACACTACCTAAACCTATTAACCCCTAAACTGCAGTTCCCTGACATCACCAACGCTAACTAAACCTGTGAACCCCTAAACCGCTGTACACCCACATCGACCACACTAACTAAAACACTAAATAAACCTATTAACCCCCAAACTGCTGCCCCCCACATCACCAACACTAAACCTATTAACCCCTAAACTGCCACACCCCCACATCGCAACAACCTACATTAAACTATATTAACCCCTTAACCTAACACCCCCTAACTTTAACATAATTAAAATAGACCTAAATTAAAGTTATAATTATTAACTAACTACCTGTTTAAAAATAAATACAAACTTACCTGTGAAATAAAAATAGAACATAAGCTAGCTACAATATAACAATTTACTAACTACCTAGTTAAAATAATTACAAACTTACCTGTGAAATAAAAATAAAAGCTAAGTTTACACTTATAAAACCTAACATTACTAAACATAAAAAAACTAAGGCCTAGATTTGGAGTTTGGCGTTAACCGTGAAAACCAGCGTTAGAGGCTCCTAACGCTGGTTTTAGGCTAACTCTGGTATTTGGAGTCACTCAAAAAAGGGTCTAACGCTCACTTTTCAGCCGCGACTTTTCCATACCGCAGATCCCCTTACGTAAATTGCGTATCCTATCTTTTCAATGGGATTTTTCTAACTCCGGTATTTAGAGTCGTGGCTGAAGTGAGCGTTAGAACTCTAACGACAAAACTCCAGCCGCAGGAAAAAAGTCAGTAGTTAAGAGCTTTCTGTGCTAACGCCGGTTTATAAAGCTCTTAACTACTGTACTCTAAAGTACACTAACACCCATAAACTATCTATGTAACCCTAAACCGAGGTCCCCCCACATCGCCGCCACTCGATTACATTTTTTTAACCCCTAATCTGTCGACCGCCAACTACGTTATCCTTATGTACCCCTAATCTGCTGCCCCTAACACCGCCGACCCCTATATTATATTTAGTAACCCCTAACCTGCCCCCCACAACGTCGCCGCCAGCTACCTACACTTATTAACCCCTAATCTGCCAACCGCAAAGCGCCGCCACCTACGTTATCCTTATGTACCCCTAATCTGCTGCCCCTAAAACCGCCGACCCCTATATTATATTTATTAACCCCTAATCTGCCCCCCACAACGTCGCCTCCACCTGCCTACACTTATTAACCCCTAATCTGCCGAGCGGACCTAAGCGCTACTATAATAAAGTTATTAACCCCTAATCCGCCTCACTAACCCTATAATAAATAGTATTAACCCCTAATCTGCCCTCCCTAACATCGCCAACACCTAACTTCAATTATTAACCCCTAATCTGCCGACCGGAGCTCACCGCTATTCTAATAAATGTATTAATCCCTAAAGCTAAGTCTAACCCTAACACTAACACCCCCCTAAGTTAAATATAATTTACATCTAACAAAATTAATTAACTCTTATTAAATAAATTATTCCTATTTAAAGCTAAATACTTACCTGTAAAATAAATCCTAATATAGCTACAATATAAATTATAATTATATTGTAGCTATTTTAGGATTAATATTTATTTTACAGGCAACTTTGTAATTATTTTAACCAGGTACAATAGATATTAAATAGTTAAGAACTATTTAATAGTTACCTAGTTAAAATAATTACAAAATTACCTGTCAAATAAATCCTAACCTAAGTTACAATTAAACCTAACACTATACTATCATTAAATTAATTAAATAAAATACCTACAATTACCTAAAATTAAACCTAACACTACACTATCAATAAATTAATTAAATACAATACCTACAATTACCTACAATTAAACCTAACACTACACTATCAATACATTAATTAAATACAAAACCTACAAATAACTACAATGAAATAAACTAACTAAAGTACAAAAAATAAAAAAGAACTAAGTTACAAAAAATAAAAAAATATCTACAAACATAAGAAAAATATTACAACAATTTTAAACTAATTACACCTACTCTAAGCCCCCTAATAAAACAACAAAGCCCCCCAAAATAAAAAATGCCCTACCCTATTCTAAATTACTAAAGTTAAAAGCTCTTTAACCTTACCAGCCCTGAACAGGGCCCTTTGCGGGGCATGCCCCAAGAAGTTCAGCTCTTTTGCCTGTAAAAAAACATACAATACCCCCCCCCAACATTACAACTAACCACCCACATACCCCTAATCTAACCCAAACCCCCCTTAAATAAACCTAACACTAAGCCCCTGAAGATCTTCCTACCTTGTCTTCACCATACCAGGTTCACCGATCGATCCTGAAGAGCTCCTCCGATGTCCTGATCCAAGCCCAAGCGGGGGGCTGAAGATGTCCATGATCCGGTAGAAGTCTTCATCCAAGCGGGGCAGAAGAGGTCTTCCATCCGATTGAAGTCTTCATCCAGGCGGCATCTTCTATCGACATCCATCTGGAACGGAGCGGCAGCATCCTGAAGACCTCCGACGCAGAACATCCATCCTGGCCCGACGACTGAACGACGAATGATGGTTCCTTTAAATGACGTCATCCAAGATGGCGTCCCTCGAATTCCGATTGGCTGATAGGATTCTATCAGCCAATCGGAATTAAGGTAGGAATATTCTGATTGGCTGATGGAATCAGCCAATCAGATTTAGCTCGCATTCTATTGGCTGATCGGAACAGCCAATAGAATGCGAGCTCAATCTGATTGGCTGATTGGATCAGCCAATCGGATTGAACTTGATTCTGATTGGCTGATTCCATCAGCCAATCAGAATATTCCTACCTTAATTCCGATTGGCTGATAGAATCCTATCAGCCAATCGGAATTCGAGGGACGCCATCTTGGATGATGTAATTTAAAGGAACCGTCATTCGTCGTTCAGTCGTCGGTCAGGATGGATGTTCCGCGTCGGAGGTCTTCAGGATGCTGCCGCTCCGTTCCAGATGGATGTCGATAGAAGATGCCGCCTGGATGAAGACTTCAATCGGATGGAAGACCTCTTCTGCCCCGCTTGGATGAAGACTTCTACCGGATCATGGACATCTTCAGCCCCCCGCTTGGGCTTGGATCAGGACATCGGAGGAGCTCTTCAGGACCGATCGGTGAACCTGGTATGGTGAAGATAAGGTAGGAAGATCTTCAGGGGCTTAGTGTTAGGTTTATTTAAGGGGGGTTTGGGTTAGATTAGGGGTATGTGGGTGGTGGGTTGTAATGTTGGGGGGGGGGTATTGTATGTTTTTTTTACAGGCAAAAGAGCTGAACTTCTTGGGGCATGCCCCGCAAAGGGCCCTGTTCAGGGCTGGTAAGGTAAAAGAGCTTTTAACTTTAGTAATTTAGAATAGGGTAGGGCATTTTTTATTTTGGGGGGCTTTGTTGTTTTATTAGGGGGCTTAGAGTAGGTGTAATTAGTTTAAAATTGTTGTAATATTTTTCTTATGTTTGTAGATATTTTTTTATTTTTTGTAACTTAGTTCTTTTTTATTTTTTGTACTTTAGTTAGTTTATTTCATTGTAGTTATTTGTAGATATTGTATTTAATTAATGTATTGATAGTGTAGTGTTAGGTTTAATTGTATGTAATTGTAGGTATTTTATTTAATTAATTTAATGATAGTATAGTGTTAGGTTTAATTGTAACTTAGGTTAGGATTTATTTTACAGGTAATTTTGTAATTATTTTAACTAGGTAACTATTAAATAGTTCTTAACTATTTAATAGCTATTGTACCTGGTTAAAATAATTACAAAGTTGCCTGTAAAATAAATATTAATCCTAAAATAGCTACAATGTAATTATAATTTATATTGTAGCTATATTAGGATTTATTTTACAGGTAAGTATTTAGCTTTAAATAGGAATAATTTATTTAATAAGAGTTAATTAATTTCGTTAGATGTAAATTATATTTAATTTAGGGGGGTGTTAGTGTTAGGGTTAGACTTAGCTTTAGGGGTTAATACATTTATTAGAATAGCGGTGAGCTCCGGTCGGCAGATTAGGGGTTAATAATTGAAGTTAGGTGTCGGCGATGTTAGGGAGGGCAGATTAGGGGTTAATACTATTTATTATAGGGTTAGTGAGGCGGATTAGGGGTTAATAACTTTATTATAGTAGCGCTCAGGTCCGCTCGGCAGATTAGGGGTTAATAAGTGTAGGCAGGTGGAGGCGACATTGTGGGGGGCAGATTAGGGATTAATAAATATAATATAGGGGTCGGCGATGTTAGGGCAGCAGATTAGGGGTACATAGGGATAATGTAAGTAGCGACGGTGTCCGGAGCGGTAGATTAGGGGTTAATAATAATATGCAGGGGTCAGCGATAGTGGGGGCGGCAGAATAGGGGTTAATAAGTGTAAGCTTAGGGGTGTTTAGACTCGGGGTACATGTTAGAGTGTTAGGTGCAGACGTAGGAAGTGTTTATGCATAGCTGAACGCGGCTTTTTTGCAGGTGTTAGGTTTTTTTTCAGCTCAAACAGCCCCATTGTTTCCTATGGGGGAATCGTGCACGAGCACGTTTTTGAGGCTGGCCGCTTGCGTAAGCAACTCTGGTATCGAGAGTTGAAGCTGCTTTAAAAATGCTCTACGCTCCTTTTTTGGAGCCTAACGCAGCCTTTATGTGGACTCTCAATACCAGAGTTATTTTTATGGTGCGGCCAGAAAAAACCGGCGTTAGCTACGCGGGTCCTTACAGACAAAACTCTAAATCTAGCCGTAAGATTACTAAAAAAAAAAGTAAAACTACCATTAGAAAAAATAAAAAACAAAATTATTCAAAACAATAAAAATTATTCCTGTTCTAATACCCCGTTTAAAAAACAAACAAACAAAAAAACACTCCAAAATAAAAAAACTCTAATCTTTAATAAACTACCAAGGGCCCTTAAAATGGCCTTTTCTAGAGCATTGCCCTAAAGTTAACAGCTCTTTTGTAAAAAAATAAAAACAAACACCCCCTAACATTACAAAACCCCAGCCCCCAAACCCACAAAATAAAAATAAACCTAATCTACCCATTGCCCTAAAAATGGCATTTGTATCGGCCCATTCAAAATAAAAAAATCCTAATCTTAAAAAAAACACCCCAAAAATAAAAAAAGCATTACAAAAAACAAAAAATGAAATTATCCAAAATATTAAAAATTATTCCTACTCTAATACCTCATTTAAAAAAAAAACCCACCCCACAATAAAAAAACCTAATCTATAATAAACTACCAATTACCCATTAAAGTGGCCTTTTGTAGGGCATTGCCTTAAAATTAACAGTTCTTTTGCTAAAAAAAATTACAGCAAACACCCCCTAACATTACAAACCCCCACCCCCCAAACCCACAAATTAAAAGAAACCTAACTAAAAAAACCTGATCTACCCATTGCCCTGAAAAGGGCATTTGTATGGGCATTGCCCTTAAAAGGGCATTTGTATGGGCATTGCCCTTAAAAGGGAATTCAGCTCTTTTTCGGCCCATTAAAAAAAAGCCCTAATCTACACTAAACCCCCCCCCCCAAAAATACCTACCACTAACCCTGAAATCGGTATTCACAGTTGCTGAAGACTGGCGAAAGATCTTCATTCCAGCAGCAAAGCATTTTCATCCAGATGGCTCCATCTGTATCAATCACTCATTCATCCCAGCGGAGCAATCGGTGGATGCAGGGAGGCGGAGGTCCAGGCGGAGTCATCGGTCCGACGTGGAGGTCCTCTTCATGCAATCGACTGCCGCACACTGAAGATTGAATGCAAGGTACCACTTTTATATTGGGGAATTCAAATCAGCCAATAGGAATGAGAGCTGCTTAAATCCTATTGGCTGTTCAAATCAGCCAATATGATTTAAGCAGCTCTCATTCCTATTAGCTGATTTGAATCAGCCAATAGGAATGAGAGCTGCTTAAATCTTATTGGCTGTTCAAATCAGCCAATAGGATTTAAGCAGCTCTCATTCCAATTGGCTGATTTACATTTTTCATCCAATAGGAATGCAACGGTACCCCAATATAAAAGGGGTTCCTTGCATTCAATGTGCAGCAGTCGATCGCGTGAAGAGGACCTCCACGTTGGACCGACGGAACTCTGCCTGGACCTTCACCTCCGCTTATCCACCGACTGCTCCGCCTCTGCTGGGATGAAGATAGAAGATGCCGGTCCCACGATGGATACAGATAGAGCCGTCTGGATGAAGATGCTTCACCGCTGGGATAAAGATCTTTCGCCGGACTTCAGCAACTGTAAGTACCGATTTTGGGGTTAGTGTTAGGTATTTTTTTGTTTTTTTGGGGTGTTGTTTTTTTAGATTAGGTCTTTTTTTATTTTAATGGGCCGAAAAAGAGCTGAATTCCTTTTTGAGGGCAGTAAAAGAGCTGAACGCCCTTTTAAGGGCAATGCCCATACAAATGCCCTTTTGAGGGCAATGGGTAGATTAGGATTTTTTTAATTAGGTTTTTTTATTTTGTGGGTTTGGGGGGTTTGTAATGTTAGGGGGTGTTTTTTGTAATGTTAGGGGGTGTTTGTTTTTTTAGCAAAAGAGCTGTTAACTTTAGGGCAATGCCCTACAAAAGGCCCTTTTAAGGGCCCTTGGTAGTTTATTAGGTTTTTTTTTTTATTTTGGGGTGTTTTTTTTTATATGGGGTATTAGAATAGGAATAATTTTTAATGTTTTGGATAATTTCGTTTGTTATTTTTTGTAATGGTAGTTTTTTTATTTTTTGTAATTTTAGTGTTTATTATTTTTTGTAATTGTAGTTTTAATTTCTTTCATGTAATTGGCAAGAGTCCATGAGCTAGTGACATATGGGATATACAATCCTACCAGGAGGGGCAAAGTTTCCCAAACCTCAAAATGCATATAAATACACTCTTCACCACACCCACAATTCAGTTTTACAAACTTTGCCTCCTATGGAGGTGGTGAAGTAGGTTTGTGCTAAGATTTCTACGTTGATATGCGCTTCTCAGCATTGTTGAAGCCCGATTCCTCTCAGAGTACAGCGAATGTCAGAGGGACGTGAAGGGAGTATCACCTATTGAATACGATGATTTCCCTAACGGGGGTCTTTTTCATGGGTTCTCTGTTATCGGTCGTAGAGATTCATCTCCTACATCCCTTTTCAGATCGACGATATACTCTCAAATTTACCATTACCTCTACTAGAGAACTGTTTTAGTACTGGTTTGGCTATCTGCTATATGTGGATGGGTGTCTTTTGGTAAGTATGTTTTCATTTACTTAAGACACTCTCAGCTATTGTTTGGCACTTTATGCAAATTATATAAAGTTCTAAATATATGTATTGTACTTATATTTGCCATGAGTCAGGTTCATGTATTTCCTTCTGCAGACTGTCAGTTTCATATTTGGGAATATAAACACTTTAGAAATTTGTTTCTTACCTGGGGTTTAGTCTTTTTTCAATTTGACTACTTTTGCATTTGCGGGTATTAGGCCCGCGGGTGCGTCAAATGTTAGACTTTATTGCGTCATTTTTGGCGCAAACTTTTTGGCGCGAGAAATTACGTTTTTGACGCAATTTCGCCATTTCCGGTGTCATACGTGACGTCGAGACCTTTCACACGGCGGCGTCATTAGTGACGCAAGTGTGTCATTTCTGGTCATTTTTGGCGCCAAAAAAGTTTATGTTACGTTGTGCGTCATACTTGGCGCCAATTTTTTCTTCATTATTTCAATACCCCATTGTTGTTTGCCTCCTGCTTTCTTTTCTATCAAGAGGCCTATGCTTTTGCATTTTTTCCCCTTCCTGAAACTGTCATTTAAGGAAATAGATAATTTTGCTTTATATGTTGTTTTTTCTTTTACATTGAGCAAGATGTCCCAATCCGATCCTGTCTCTGAAGTTTCTGCTGGAACATTGCTGGAACATTGCTGCCTGACATGGGTTCTACAAAAGCTAAGTGCATTTGTTGTAAAATTGTAGAAATTATTCCTCCGAATGTCATTTGTAATAGTTGTCATGATAAACTTTTACATGCAGATAGTGTTTCTATCAGCAATAGTACATTGCCAGTTGCAGTTCCTTCAACTTCTAATGTGCATGATATACCTGTAAATTTTAAAGAATTTGTTTCTGAATCTATTATGAAGGCTTTGTCTGCATTTCCACCTTCTAATAAACATAAAAGGTCTTTTAAAACTTCTCATTTAGCTGATGAAATTTCAAATGACCAACAACATAATAATTCATCCTCTTCTGATGAGGATCTATCTGAAACAGAAGATCCTTCCTCAGATATTGACACTGACAAATCTACTTATTTATTTAAAATAGAGTCTATGCGTTCTTTATTAAAAGAAGTGTTAATTACTTTGGATATTGAGGTAACCAGTCCTATTGACGTTCAGTCTAATAAACATTTAAATGCTGTTTTTAAACCTCCTGTGGTTTCTCCAGGTGTTTTTCCTATTCCTGAGGCTATTTCTGATATGATTTCTAGGGAATGGAATAAGCCAGGTACTTCCTTTATTCCTTCTTCAAGGTTTAAGAGATTGTATCCTTTACCAGCAAAATCTATAGAGTTTTGGGAAAAAATCCCCAAAGTTGATGGGGCTATTTCTACTCTTGCTAAACGTACTACTATTCCTATGGAAGATAGCACTTCCTTTAAGGATAATTTAGATAGGAAGCTTGAATCTTATCTAAGGAAGGCCTATTTATATTCAGGTCATCTTCTCAGACCTGCTATTTCTTTGGGTGATTTTGCGGCTGCATCAACTTTCTGGTTGGAAAATTTAGCGCAACATGAATTGGATTCTGACATATCTAGCATTGTTCGCCTACTACAACATGCTAATCATTTTATTTGTGATGCCATTTTTGATATTATCAAAATTGATGTTAGATCCATGTCTTTAGCTGTATTAGCTAGAAGAGCTTTGTGGCTTAAATCTTGGAATGCTGATATGACATCTAAATCTAGATTACTATCTCTTTCTTTCCAAGGTAATAATTTATTTGGTTCTCAGTTGGATTCTATTATTTCAACTATCACTGGAGGAAAAGGAGTTTTTTTGCCTCAGGAGAAAAAAACCTAAGGGTAAATCTAAGGCTTCTAACCGTTTTCGTTCCTTTCGTCAGAATAAGGAACAAAAACTCAATCCTCCTCCCAAGGAATCTGCTTCCAGTTGGAAGCCTTCCTCAAAATGGAATAAATCCAAGCCATTTAGGAAACCAAAGTCCGCCCCTAAGTCCGCATGAAGGTGCGGCCCTCATTCCAGCTCAGCTGGTAGGGGGCAGATTAAGGTTTTTCAAGGATTTTTGGATAAAATCTGTCCAAAATCATTGGATTCAGAGCATTGTCTCTCAAGGGTATCGAATAGGATTCAAAGTAAGACCTCCTGTGAGAAGATTTTTTCTCTCACACATTCCTGTAAATCCAGTAAAAGCTCAGGCTTTTCTGAAGTGTGTTTCAGACCTGGAGTCTTCAGGGGTGATCATGCCAGTTCCTCCTCAGGAACAAGGTTTGGGGTTTTATTCGAACCTATTCATTGTACCAAAGAAAGAAAATTTGTTCAGACCAGTTCTGGATCTGAAAATTATGTAAGAGTACCAACTTTCATGATGGTGACTATAAGGACTATTCTGCCTTTTGTTCAGCAAGGACATTATATGTCCACAATAGACTTGCAGGATGCATACCTTCATATTCCGATTCATCCAGAACACTTTCAGTTTCTGAGATTCTCTTTTCTAGACAAGCATTACCAATTTGTTGCTCTTCAATTTGGCCTAGCAACAGCTCCAAGAATCTTTTCAAAGGTTCTGGGTGCCCTATTATCTGTAATCAGAGAACAGGGTATTGCCGTGTTTCCTTATTTGGACGATATGTTGGTACTAGCTCAGTCTTTACATACTGCAGAATCTCACACGAATCAACTAGTGTTGTTTCTTCAGAAACATGGTTGGAGGATCAATTTACCAAAACGTTTCTTGATTCCTCAGACAAGGGTCACCTTGTTAGGCTTCCAGATAGATTCAGTGTCCATGACTCTGTCTCTAACAGACAAGAGACGTTTAAGATTGGCCGCAGCATGTCGGCTCCTTCAGTCTCAGTCATTCCCTTCAGTGGCTATGTGCATGGAAGTTTTAGGTCTCATGACTGCAGCATCGGACGCAATCCCCTTTGCTCGTTTTCACATGAGACCTCTACAGCTTTGTATGCTGAATCAATGGTGCAGGGATTATACAAAGATATCAAAGAGGTAACACACCAGCGCCAAAGAATGGCAACAATACCCTAAAGAACACTGAGTCAATGTGTAGATGAATAAAGGTATAAATTTATTACTAAACTTTAAACATAACAGCACTGAGAAAAATATAAAATGGTCTCAAATATAACAATAATCAATTTACCTCACTGTATGTGACGATAAAAGAACTAAGCACTAAGTTTGCCCCTAGCTACGCAAATCTGTTCATGGGAAATTGGGAAAAGACATTTTTTAACCACAGCCCCTATAAAAATAATATAATTGTATACAAAAGATATATTGATGATTTATTTATTATCTGGAAGGGAAGTAATGATCTGCTACTGGAGTGTTTAAATAGTATGAACGATAACAACTTAAATCTAAAATTTACAGCTGATATCAGTAAAGATAATATCCACTATCTAGATCTGGAAATTAACATAAAAGACAATGCTGTAACAACTAAAACCTATTTTAAAGAAGTGGATGCCAATAATTTCATCCATCAAACGAGCTGTCACTTACCCAAATGGAAAAATAATATTCCAAAAGGACAGTTCTTGAGATTAAAAAGAAATTGTAAAGATGATTGTGACTTTGAGAGACAGTTCCTGACTTTAAAAAATAAATTTATCGAAAGAGGATATCCGGAAGATAAAGTAGAAACAGAAAGAATTAAGATAAAAGAGATAGAAAGACTAGATATTCTACAATACAAAACAAAAGAAACCACATCTGACATCCCTACAAATGCTGAAATTTTCCTACCTTTTATCACTGAGTTTAGTGAAGATAGGCATAAATTAGAAAAAAATATTTAAAGCTCATTGGAAAATTCTGAAGTCTGACCCTCACATAGGGTCTAGGCTTCCACTCAATCCTAAATTTGTATACAAAAAAAACAAAAACCTAAAAAGTAAACTAGCTCCTACCTATAAACCAAATCCTTGCAAAACCACCAAAGACCTATTTGGAGAAAAATTACAAGGCTTTTACCCTTGCCTAACATGTAAGGCATGTAAGCATGCAAATAAAACAAAAAGCTTCATTTCTACAAATACAAATAAAAAATACACTATAAAAGAAACAATAAGATGTATTGATATTAATGCTATCTATTTTATAACTTGTAAAAAATGCGGAATACAGTATATAGGTGAAACGGAGAGAACAATAAGAGAGAGAATTAGGGAGCATATTAATTCTATTGAAAACTCCGATAAAGATAGAAATAAAGATCTTCCGGTGGCTAAACATTTTAAGACATGCTGTAATAATAATTTAAAATTTTTTAACTTCACAGCAATAGCCAAAATAAATGAAAAGAAAAGAGGAGGGAATCTATCTCACTTAATACTGCAAAATTAGTCAAAATGGATATTCGAACTCCGTACACTTAAACCTGAAGGTTTAAATTTAGATTTTAATCTGAACTGTTTTTTAAACACTTGAGTGCAATACGTGTCTTATCAACTAATTAAACATACATTAGTCCACTTTCCTTACTCACATCAGAGGATCTTGAATATTTGAATATAGCATTTCTATTTATGTCACCTTTATATACATATAATAGTTCTGTACAAGTACATCATCTGAATAGGGTGTTTTTTGATACGCACACCGCTCTAATTTGTTTTATAGTTTCTGTCACTACCTTATTTATAATAGCGTAGCTACATATTTATAGAATATATATTCTTTAATTATCTTTAATTATTTCTCTCATCCTTAGTATATATGTTGTCTTTTTAATATATTATTTTTAGCAGGTCACTATGTTTATTATGTTGTCCTTTAAATAGTTATTATGTTGCCCTTTAAATATATCATTCTAAGCAGGTTACTATGTTTATTATTGCTGCATAAAACTGTAGCCCCATCGAATATTTATATTGATCAATTATGTTGCACTAATTAGCGAATTGCTAGGGGCTATTTAAACCCCATAGAGACATCTGACAAGCAGCTTGACAAAGACTGAGTACTCTCAGTTGAAACGCGTTGCTGCCACATTTCTATCATCCAAGGAGACCAGAGAAGACGTTAAGAACGCCTTAGGAGATACTCTTAACTGAAGCCGTAGAGCCGGCACCTACATCGTAAGCGGACACTCCCACCAAAAACTTGAGGGCCAATCAGAGAGCCTTCCGGAGAAGGCGCGCACTCTGAAGGCTCACAGCTGGAGAACGCTGAACCGGCTTCACGATCGGCTATTTTTCGGAACTCAAGGATACCTTACCTAGCTTCTACTAGAAGCATCATAGTGTTTTTGACACAGAAAGGACAATCCAGGATCACTCTTAAAGGTACCTCTCAGCTGCATACGGAGAAAAACAAGTTGTTTTAGTATTATTTAACTGCTTGTCACATATTGATACAATCTGCTAAAAGAACTCCATTTCGATATTCTAAGAGGCATCTTATACATCACAAAGACTGTGTATAACCACGAATATCAGTGGATTACATCATCAGTGTTTTATGCACTGTTCTTAGACTCTCCTATTTTGCTGCTATAATTTGAGATTGTATGATACTGTATTTTATACTACATTTTATACTGCATTTTTTACTCCATTTTAGATTGAACTAAAATTGCCCTCTTGCAGTGTGCTGCTACTATTTAACGCTGTGTATCTGTTTTAAATTAACTACCTTCTTAAGGAAACATATATTTTATTATTTATTATTTATTATCTATTATTCAGGTTGGCCAACCTATACATTCTTTTATCGTCACATACAGTGAGGTAAATTGATTATTGTTATATTTGAGACCATTTTATATTTTTCTCAGTGCTGTTATGTTTAAAGTTTAGTAATAAATTTATACCTTTATTCATCTACACATTGACTCAGTGTTCTTTAGGGTATTGTTGCCATTCTTTGGCACTGGTGTGTTACCTCTTTGTACACTAAACTTTTCCTTTGGGACCTTTAGAGGAAGTCCTATCTTAACTCACTAGCTATACCCTCTTATTCCAGCGCAGTCTATCACCACCTTTTCTCCTAATTATACAAAGATATCACAATTAATATCCTTGAATCCCAATGTACGACACTCTCTGACATGGTGGATAGATCACCATCGTTTGGTTCAAGGGGCTTCTTTTGTTCGCCTAACCTGGACTGTGATCACAACAGATGTGAGTCTTTCAGGTTGGGGAGCTGTTTGGGTGTCTCTGACAGCACAAGGGGTTTGGAAATCTCAAGAGGCAAGATTACCAATAAATATTTTAGAACTGTGCAATTCTCTGGGCTCTTCAGTTCTGGCCTCTACTAAAGAGAGAACCATTCATTTGTTTTCAGACAGACAATATCACAACTGTGGCTTATGTCAATCATCAGGGTGGGACTCACAGTCCTCAATCTATGAAAGAAGTATCTCGGATACTTGCTTGGGCGGAATCCAGCTCCTGTCTAATCTCTGCGGTGCATATCCCAGGTGTAGACAATTGGGAGGCGGATTATCTCAGCCGCCAGACTTTACATCCAGGGGAGTGGTCTCTCCATCCAGATGTGTTTTCTCAGATTGTTCAGATGTGGGGTCTTCCAGAGATAGATTCCATGGCCTCTCATCTAAACAAGAAACTTCCCAGATACCTGTCCAGGTCCAGGGATGTTCAGGCGGAAGCAGTGGATGCGCTGACACTTCATTGGTGTTATCAACCTGCTTACATCTTCCCGCCTCTAGTTCTTCTTCCAAGAGTGATTTCCAAAATCATCATGGAACATTCTTTTGTGTTGCTGGTGGCTCCAGCATGGCCACACAGGTTTTGGTATGCGGATCTGGTTCGGATGTCCAGTTGCCCGCCTTGGCCACTTCCGTTACGGCCGGACCTACTATCTCAAGGTCCGTTTTTCCATCAGGATCTCAAATCATTAAATTTGAAGATATGGAAATTGAACGCTTAGTTCTAAGTCATAGAGGTTTCTCTGATTCAGTGATTAATACTATGTTACAAGCTCGTAAATCTGTCTCTAGAAAGATTTATTATAGAGTTTGGGAGACTTACATTTCATGGTGTTCTTCTCATAATTTCTCCTGGCATTCTTTTAGAATTCCTAGAATTTTGCAGTTTCTTCAGGATGGTTTGGATAAGGGTTTGTCTGCAAGTTCCTTGAAAGGACAAATCTCTGCTCTTTCTGTTTTATTTCACAGAAAAATTGCTATACTTCCTGATATACACTGTTTTGTACAGGCTTTAGTTCGTATTAAGCCTGTCATTAAGTCAATTTCTCCTCCTTGGAGTCTTAATTTGGTTCTGAGGGCTTTACAGGCTCCTCCATTTGAACCTATGCATTCTTTGGACATTAAACTACTTTCTTGAAAAGTGTTGTTCCTTTTGGCTATCTCTTCTGCTAGAAGAGTTTCTGAGCTATCTGCTCTTTCTTGTGAGTCTCCTTTTCTGATTTTTTATCAGGATAAGGCAGTTTTGCGGACTTCTTTTCAATTTTTACCTAAGGTTGTGAATTCTAACAATATTAGTAGAGAAATTGTTGTCCCTTCTTTATGTCCTAGTCCTAAGAATTCTTTGGAGAAATCCTTACATTCTTTGGATGTGGTAAGAGCTTTGAAATATTATGTGGAAGCTACTAAAAATTTCAGGAAGACTTCTAGTCTATTTGTTTTATTTTCTGGTCCTAGGAAAGGTCAGAAAGCTTCTGCTATTTCCTTGGCTTCTTGGTTGAAACTTTTGATTCATCAAGCTTATTTGGAGTTGGGTCAAACCCCGCCTCAGAGAATTACAGCTCATTCTACTAGATCAGTCTCTACTTCATGGGCTTTTAAGAATGAAGCTTCAGTTGATCAGATTTGCAAAGCAGCCACTTGGTCCTCTTTGCATACATTTACTAAATTCTACCATTTTGATGTATTTGCTTCTTCGGAAGCAGTTTTTGGTAGAAAAGTTCTTCAGGCAGCTGTTTCAGTTTGATTCTTCTGCTTTTTGATTTAAGTTTTTTTCTTTCAAAAGTGAAAATAACTTATTTTTGGGCTGTGGATTATTTTCTCAGCGGAATATGGCTGTTTTTTGTTTTATTCCCTCCCTCTCTAGTGACTCTTGAGTGGAAGACTCCACATCTTGGGTATTGATATCCCATATGTCACTAGCTCATGGACTCTTGCCAATTACATGAAAGAAAACATAATTTATGTAAGAACTTACCTGATAAATTCATTTCTTTCATATTGGCAAGAGTCCATGAGGCCCACCCTTTTTATGGTGGTTATGATTTTTTGTATAAAGCACAATTATTTCCAAATTTCCTTTGTTGATGCTTTCTACTCCTTTCTTTATCACCCCACTGCTTGGCTATTCGTTAAACTGAATTGTGGGTGTGGTGAGGGGTGTATTTATAGGCATTTTGAGGTTTGGGAAACTTTGCCCCTCCTGGTAGGATTGTATATCCCATATGTCACTAGCTCATGGACTCTTGCCAATATGAAAGAAATGAATTTATCAGGTAAGTTCTTACATAAATTATGTTTTTTTAGTAATTTTATTTTTTTTATTTTTAGTAATGTTAGTTTTTTTTAGTTTAAGCTTAGGTTTTATATTTACTTCACAGGTAAGTTTTATTTTTTTTTTCTAGGTAGTTAGTAAATAGTTATATTGTAGCTAGCTTAGGTTTTATTTTTATTTCACAGGTAAGTAAAGTTTGTATTTATTTTTAAATAGGTAGTTAGTTTATAATTGTAACTTTAATTTAGGTCAATTTTAATAATGTTAAAGTTAGGGGGTGTTAGGTTTAGGGGTTAATAAAGTTTAATTTAGGTTGTTGAGATGTGGGGGGATGGCAGTTCAGGGGTTAATAGGTTTAGTTAATGTTGGCGATGTGGGGGCGACGGTTTAGGGGTTAATAGGTTTATTTATTGTTTTAGTTAGTGTTGGCAATGTGGGTGTACGGCGGTTTAGGGGTTTATAGGTTTAGTTAATGTCGGCGATGTCGGGGAACTGCAGTTTAGGGGTTAATAGGTTTAGTTAGTGTCTGCGATGTCAGGGAACTGCGGTTTAGGGGTTGATAGGTTTAGTTAGCGTCGGCGATGTCGGAGAACTGCGATTTTACGGGTTAATAGGTTTAGTTAGTGTTGGCAATGTTTGGGAACAGCGGTTTAGGTGTTAATAGGTTTATTTAGTGTTTTAGTTAGTGTCGGCAATGTCAGGGAACTGCAGTTTAGGGGTTAATAGGTTTAGTTGGTGTTGGAGATGTTTGGGGACATCGGTTTAGGGGTTAATAGGTTTAGTTAGTGTTGGCAATGTTAGGGAAAGGCGGTTTAGGGGTTAATAGGTTTAGTTAGTGTCGGCAATGTCAGGGAACTGCGGTTTAGGGGTTAATTGGTTTAGTTAGTGTCAGCAATGTCGTAGAACTGCGGTTTAAGGGTTAATAGGTTTAGTTAGTGTCTGGGATGTTGGGGAATGGCAGTTTAGGGGTTAATAGCTTTATTTAGTGATTTAGTTAGTGTCAGCGATGTCAGGGAACTACGGTTTTGATTAGAACAATGAAAAACTCCGAACATGAATAAAGATCCCGAAAAAATTCAGAAACTGATTTATTCATTTTTGTAATTTTCCATGATTTTAGTTATGGTGCTGATTTGGAAATTCGGATTCATTCGAATTTCCGAATAGGCCAAAATTCTTCTGAAAACAAAATTCGGCCGAAATGAATTGCACATGTCTAGCTTGCAGAAGCTTAGATACAAGATAATCACAAAGGTAAAAGTGTATTAATATAACTGTGTTGATTATGCAGAACGCGGGAATGGGTAATAAAGGGATTATCTATCTTTTAAAACAATAAAAATTCTGGTGTAGATTGTGCCTTTAACATGCACTTTTGTTGGCTAAAATAAAAATTAGGATGTTTAAAATTTTCCTTAATTTAAACCTAATGGGGTTGTGGAGTGTGTAGTAGAATCCTTTTCAGTTGATCTGTATTATGATTCTGAACCGCATTGTTATTTTCCAATATATTCACCTTTTTATTCAGGGCTGGCAAGTGTTTAAAGGGACACTCAAGGAAAAATTAAACTTTGTTTATTCAGATAGAGCATGCAATTTTTTAAAAAAACTTTCCAATTTACTTCCATTATCAAAATGTGCACAGTCTTTTTATATGCACACTATATGAGCACACCAGCTCCTACTGAGCATGTGCAAGAATTCACAGTTTATACATATATGCATTTTGTAATGACTATCACATGATTTAGTGGAAGTGAAAATGTAACTAACTATCTGCTAGATTACAAATCTTGCGTTATGAGTGAAAAAGCAGCGTTAAGGCTCATAACGCTGCTTTTTTTACTACCGCTGGTATTACGAGTCTTGCAGATTTATGGGCACCGCACACTTTTTTGGCCTTACCGCAAATCAACTTACGCAATTTGCGTATAGTTTATTTTGAATGGTACTTCCATAGCACCGGTATTACAAGCTTTTTTTTTTAGGCCAAAAAGTGAGTGGTACAGCCTATCCGGCAAGATTCGTAACGCATTCTAAAGTCAGTAGTTATGAGTTTCACACTACAACGCTGTAGCATAAAACTCATAACTAAAGTGTTAAAAAGTACACTAATACCCATAAACTACCTATTAACC
The DNA here is from genome assembly GCF_027579735.1 of Bombina bombina. Classification (NCBI taxonomy): domain Eukaryota; kingdom Metazoa; phylum Chordata; class Amphibia; order Anura; family Bombinatoridae; genus Bombina; species Bombina bombina. The sequence goes on along the minus strand of NC_069502.1, from coordinate 716,501,201 downwards.
CCGAGGCCCTCCCGCATCACAAACTCTAAAAATCAAATTATTAACCCCTAATCTGCCACCCCCGACATCGCCGCCACTAGAATAAACATATTAACCCCTAAACCGCCGTACTCCCGCCTCGCAAACACTAGTTAAATATTATTAACCCATAATCTGCTGTCCCTAACATCGCTGCCCCCTACCTATATTTATTAACCCCTAATCTGCCACCCCCAACGTCGCCGCCACTATATTATATTTATTAACCCCTAAACCTAAGTCTAACCCTAACCCTAACACCCCCTAACTTAAATATAATTAAAATAAATATAAATAAAACCTACAATTATTACCTAAATTATTCCTATTTAAAACTAAATACTTATCTGTAAAATAAACCCTAAGCTAGCTACAATATAACTAATAGTTACATTGTATCTAGCTTAGGGTTTATTTTTTATTTTACAGGCAAGTTTGTATTTATTTTAACTACGTAGAATAGTTACTAAATAGTTATTAACTATTTACTAACTACCTAGCTAAAATAAATACAAATTTACCTGTAAAATAAAGCCTAACCTAAGTTACACTAACACCTAACACTACACTACAATTAAATAAATTCCCTAAATTAAATACAATTAACTAAATTAAATACAATTAGCTAAATTAAAAAAAAAACACAAACACTAAATTACAGAAAATAAAAAACTTTTGAAAGAAATCAGCTCTTTTATCTGAAAAAAATACAAACACCCCCCCAACAGTAAAACCCACCACCCACACAACCAACTCCCCAAATAAAACCCTAACTAAAAAAATCTAAGCTCCCCATTGCCCTGAAAAGGGCATTTGGGTGGGCATTGCCCTTAAAAGGGCATTTAGCTCTATTGCAGCCCAAAACCCTAACCTAAAAATAAAACCCACCCAATAAACCCTTGAAAAAACCTAACAATAACCCCCTGAAGATCCACTTACAGTTTTGAAGATCTGACATCCATCCTCAACGAATCCGGGAGAAGTCCTCATCGAAGCGGCAAGAAGTCCTCAACGAAGCAGAGAGAAGTCTTCATTCAAGCCGGGAGAAGTGGTCCTCCAGATGGGCAGAAGTCTTCATCCAGACGGCATCTTCTATCTTCATCCATCCGGCGCGGAGCGGGTCCATCTTCAAGACATCCAACGCGGAGCATCCTCTACCAAAGACGACTACCCGACAAATGAAGGTACCTTTAAGTGACGTCATCCAAGATGGCGTCCCTTAGATTCCGATTGGCTGATAGAATTCTATCAGCCAATTGGAATTAAGGTTGAAAAAATCCTATTGGCTGATTGGAACAGCCAATAGAATGCAAGTTCAATCCTATTGGCTATTTGGATCAGCCAATAGGATTGAAGTTAAAAAAAAGAGGGGATTTGCCTCTTTTGATTGGAATAGCCAATAGAATGCGAGCTCAATCCTATTGGCTGATTGGATCAGCCAATAGGATTGAAGTTGAATCCTATTGGCTGATTGCATCAGCCAATATGATTTTTTCAACCTTTATTTCGATTGGCTGATAGAATTCTATCAGCCAATCAGAATCTAAGGGATGCCATCTTGGATGACGTCACTTAAAGGTACCTTCATTCGTCGGGTAGTAGTTGTTGGAAGAGGATGCTCCGCACCGGATGTCATGAAGATGGACCCGCTTCTTGTAATTTGTTTTTTATTTTTTGTAATTTAGTGGTTTTTTTTGCAATTTAACTAATTGTATTTAATTTAACAAGGCCTTGTTTTTATTATTTTAATAAAACTATTTTATATTCTGAACACTTGCTACCATCTATTTTGTTGCTATCTATCCCTCTGGTGTGAGAGGGGCTCTCTATCCTGGGTCTCTCCTGACCACTGGCGGTTCCTGACTTCCATCTGTGTCCAGCAGGCCTTTGTTTAAGTCTGGTGGGTGACTATATTGATCCCATTCTGCCTCTATAGCATCAAGGGAGATGCTACAACAAATGTGAGTACCTTTCTATATATATTAACACACTGACTCACCTGTGTTAAGACAATACTAGGCCATATAGGCACCTGTGTCTCTTTATTTCGTTTTGATATAGACATCATACCAATACCCGAGGTTGGTCCCCTGGGTGACTGTAAGAAATCCCAGACTGTTTCTATAGCACTAATTGAGGTGCTTCCACAAATGTGAGTTTACTCTGTGTACACACATTTATTCGTTTTTGGACCAGACAATATTGGGCCATGTGGCGCTTCTGTCTCTTCTTGTCTTTGTAAAATAAATACAAATTGACCTGTAAAATAAAACCTAACCTTAGTTACAATAACACCTAACACTACACTACAATTAAATACAATTAAATAAATTAAATTAGCTAAATCACAAAAAAACCCCCACTAAATTACAGAAAATAAAAAACAAATTACAGATCTTTAAATTAATTACACCTAATCTATTAGCCCTATCAAAATAAATAAAGCCCCCCCAAAATAAAAAAAAACCCTAGCCTAAACTAAACTATCAATAGCCCTTAAAAGGGCCTTTTGTGGGGCATTGCCCCAACGTAATTAGCTCTTTTACCTGTAAAAAAAAATACAAACAATCCCCCCAACAGTAAAACCCACCACCCACACAACCAATCCCCAAAATAAAAGCCTAACTAATAAAACCTAAGCTCCCCATTGCCCTGAAAAGGACATTTGGATGGGTATTGCCCTTAGTGCAGTTAGCTCTTTTGCGGCCCAAAGCCCTTCCCTAAAAATAAAATCCACCCAATACACCCTTAAAAAAACCTAACACTAACCCCCTGAAGATCGATTTACTGTTCTGAAGACTGGACATCCATCCTCAAGGAAGCGGCAGAAGTCTTCATCCAACCAGGCCGAAGTCCTCAACGAAGCCGGGAGAAGTCTTGATCCAAGCCGACGCGGAGCATCCTCTTCATCTAGAGTCTTCTTACTGAATGAAGGTTCCTTTAAATGACGTCATCCAAGATGGCGTCCCTTAGATTCCGATTGGCTGATAGAATTCTATCAGCCAATCAGAATTAAGGTAGAAAAAATCCTATTGGCTGATGCAATCAGCCAATAGGATTGAGCTTGCATTCTATTGGCTGTTCCAATCAGCCAATAGAATGCAATGCGATGTCCGGAGTGGCAGATTAGGGGTTAACATTTTTATTATAGTGTTTGCGATGCGGGAGGGCCTCGGTTTAGGGGTTAATAGGTAGTTTATGGGTGTTAGTTTACTTTTTAGCACTTTAGTTATGTTTTATGTTATGGCGTACCATAAACCTCTTAACTACTGACTTTAGAATGCATTACTGATCTTGGAGGTAGAGGGTGTACCGCTCACTTTTTGGCCTCCCAGGACAGACTTGCAATACGGCGCTATGGAAGTCCCATAGAGAAAAGGGTTTACGAAGTTTACGTAAGTCGTTTTGCGGTAAGGCCAAAGAAGTGTGTGGTGCCCCTAAACCTGCAAGACTCGTAATAGCAGCGGTAGTGAAAAAGCAGCGTTAGGACCTGTTAACGCTGCTTTTTCAGCTTAACGCACAACTTGTAATCTAGCCATATATTTTTATATGTTTAAATATTGCTCTCTATTTAACACAACCCCAGTCTGAATCTGATGGATATTTCATGTAGGTATAATCTGATTTTTTGGTGCTAATAACATGAAATACAATTTAAAAAAAAATTAAAAATATAATAAAATGTATGCAGCTACATATGTATGGAATAAGATTGCAGTCAACTAGACACGTGTCTAATTCTTTACAATTGTTCAAAAAATGTTTATTAAAATTTTTCATTATTTCATTTCTGGGGAATTGAATTTTGAGTGTAATTTCCCTTTAAATAAACACAAGCTTAGTATGAAAGACCCCCTGTTAATACTTTTTGTGTACTAAGTCTCTTTATATACAGAATTTAATGGCAAAGTTATATGTAAACTAAAGGGTCGACCCCAATCCTTTAAAAAAACGTATCTAATGATTTCCTACAAAAAAAAATAAAAAAATATACCATTAAAATATATCTGGGATTTTGTAGATAAATGCTTTGATTAGTTTTTCAAATGGTTTGTGATCAAGTGAATATTTAGTTATTTTGTGCATAGCAGCGCCATCTATAGGAATCTGTTGATACCTAAATGGTTCTCATATGAACGTATTAGGAATTCACACGTTCTACAGAAATTCCACACACTCTGTATAGTTAAAATGAGAAAACTATTTTAATCTTGTGCTAGAGGCAGAAAAATTAACTCTATTGGTTTTCTACTTCACTAATAATGTAAAACTCTTACATTAAAAATCTGGTCATATTCCATTACATGAGTCTCAATAATGAATATGTGTTGCAAAGAATAAAAAGCAATTACTGTGGATTATATGTTGTGTACTTTATGAATAAGATAGTCAATAAAATATAAAGCAAAAAGAACCAGCAAGCACAAATATTTTCTTCTTTTAATCACTCATCAGTTTTAAACTTTCCTCAAGCATGTTTTTTTTTTTTACTTTATAGATGTGAACTTTTTCCACATATATTTAATAGTACATCTACAAAACTCACTATCATCCATTTTCTAACTCCCTATTATATTAATGCTCTCCCTCAAGCCTATAAAATGGCATTCAACCCCTAGAAGGTTTCCATATGCACGGGGGGGGGGGGGATATGTATGCAGATAGTTTAAAATTAAAGTTAATTGATGCTGAGGGCTTTGCATGTTAAAGGGACAGTATACACCAATTTTAATTTGGAATATGTATATAGAGGCGCTGGTCTTGAATCCTTCTGTGTGTTGTAGTGCACACTGAAGAAAGAAACTTAACTTGTGATTCGCAGGAGTTAACAACAAAATAATGTGCAGTATACTTACTCCGAAAATTTCACAGTTCAGCTTCTTCATAAGGATCTATATCCTGATTTTCCCATATTGTGCTTTAGTATCTGCAGACAATGGAAATTACACTGCAGGTGATTGTATCTCTTAAAATGATATAAAGTGCAGTATACTCACGCCGAGTAATTCGGAATCCGGCTCTTCAAAAGTGGTTGGTAACTTTGAAATACTTCCAAAAAGGCAGCAGAAAATACTTGTTGTAACAAACAAATATTTATTAAAACATATAAAAAAAGCTCTTCTTTTGGCTCTACGCGTTTCAACGACTAAATCGTCTTTTTCAAGAGCAGTAAAAACAATTTGAAGTGCTGCCTTGGAGTATTACAGGTGTATTTATACAGGTAATCAATGTTCCTGTTCCGGTGATAAACACCGGAATAGGACTCACAAATAAAACATTTTATTCTTATCCCCATCCGATTGTGTTTGAGAGTAATGCACTTTTTATATGCTTAAGCTATTTCGCTCAAAATCTCAATAATTTACCAGATCGGATCGGTATAAACAAATTAAAAGTTATTTGACCAATCACAGTGAAGTAATATTATAGTTCCCTTTCGAGTCCCGATTCTGTGCAGTTCCCTTTCAGGTCCGCCGATGGATGCGTTGTCATGTGTTCCAGTTAGACCAATTGGATAGCGAGTGTTGTTCCAGATACTTTATGTGTGAAAATGTGTTTCCGGCATTTGTTCTGTGTCACATGTCCCGAATTGGCCAATCCTTTTGTGAGCGATGTTTTCGCCATATTCCCATAATAACCGATACTCTGAATTTTCTCTAAGGGGTATGTAATAGAGAGTGCAGATCACTTTGGGTCATATATTTGACAATATATTTCCAATGCAAAAACAATTACGATAAAAACACTTCTTGAAACCAATTTATCATATTTTTAAGTAAGTCACCAACATAATTTAAATTAAAAATTAAATTAATTCCTAAAAACCAACTTAAACAATTATAATTCTAACCATATTGGATGTTATCTCCAAAAAGATAATGTTAATAACAATCAAAATAAAAATAAAAATTAACTGGTTATAAAATTCTTCCTTAGACTATTATATAAGAGACTTTATATCAGTAGAATTTGATTAAGTCTCGTTCATACATATGTGACATGGATTCAGACATAGATTTAAACATTTTGATAACATTTCACATTCTACATCAAATAAAATTTCTCTCCGTAAATACATTTCAATGATGGTTGAATTCAATAAAATATATGGATATACAAAATCAACTAATATAATAAAATAAAATAAATAAAAGTATGTAGTCTCTCTGTATTGTATTAAATGAACGCTGCCACTCTGATATCTTTATTTAAACCGTGGTGTCCATATGTTTTTAATGTGTGTATCCACCATAGTTCTCTTTTATTAAGTTCCTTTTCTATCTCCCCCCTTCTCCAATGTAGTGAAACTTTTTCTATACCAATCCATGATAGATGTTTTTTTATCATATAGTGGGCAATTATTATAATGCAATGGAACACCATGATCTTCCTTCTCCTTTTCAATTTTGTTAAGATGCTCTAGTATTCGTGTCTTTACGAATCTTGAAGTTTGGCCTAAATACTGGATCTGACAATTACACTGTAGTAAATAAATTGTATTTTTGGTTTTACAACTAATAAAATCTTTTATTATATAGGATTTGCCTGTTACAGTGGAAGTAAACGTCTTGTGTGTTTTCTTGGTGTGATTGCACGCTTTGCAATGTCCACATGTGTAAAATCCTGTCAGATTTGCAATTTGAATAGGTTTTGCAGGCTTCATCCCTTTAATAAGGGAAGGTGCTAGTCTCTGTTTAAAACTAGTTCCCTTTCTGAAAGTTATTATTGGTTTATTGGGAATAATATTGTTTAAATATTCATCATTCTTGAGAACATTCCAATGTTGATTTATGATATGTTTAATTTGTTTGTGACCACTATTGTAGGTGGTGATAAACCTTGGAAAATTTGGATTGTTTATAGTTTCCTTTTTTGTACTTGAAATTAAAGAGTCTTGATTCCTATTTCCCACTTCAACCCTGTCTTGTTCTAAGATGTTACTATCGTAACCTTTATGTTCAAACCTTTCTTTAATTATTCTAGATTGAGTATTAAAGTCATCTATGGTGTCACAATTTCTTCTTATACGAAGAAATTGCCCTTTGGGAATTGCTTTTAACCAAATTGGATGGTGTTCACTATCTCTCCTGATATAAGTATTCATATCACAGCTTTTAAAAAAAGTTTTGGTATGTATATTTCCTGCTTCTACAAAAATTGTCAAATCTAAAAAATTGATTTGGGTTTTATTGAATTCTGGGGTTAATATTATACCCATGTGATTTTCGTTTAAATGGGAAACAAAGTTTTTTGATGCCTCCTCATCTTGATTCCAGATACATAAAACATCATCTATGTACCGCCGCCAGGACACCAGGCCCTCCCCAGCCACGCCACATGACCAAACATAAGTGTGTTCAAAGTGGTCCATGTAAATATTGGCGTAGCTTGGGGCGAACCTGGTGCCCATGGTGGTGCCACATATCTGAAGATACTGTTGGTTATCAAACCAGAAAAAATTATGCTTCAATATGAATTCTATTGATGTAAGAATAAATTCTAATAGTGCTGTAGATAAATTCTCATCTTGTTCAAGTTTCCATTTTATGGCTGCTATGCCTTTTTTATGGTCAATAATGGAGTATAAAGATGTTACATCCATTGTTAGCCATGAATAGCCTGATTCCCATTTTGTGTCTTTGAGTATATTAAGTACCTGTTTAGTATCTTTAAGGTATGATCTTGCTGTTTGTGCATAAGGTTGCAACAAATGATCTATGAAGGCCGATAGATTGCATGTCAGGGAATCTATCCCACTAATTATGGGCCTCCCAGGGGGTCTAAGTGGATCCTTATGTACTTTAGGGATGAAGTAAAAAAATAGGAGTCTTAGACTCTGTCTTATTTAAAAATGTGAATTCATCTTGAGAAATAATATCTCTATCAAGAGCTTGTAACAAAATTTCATTTAGTTCTGAGGTGAATGTTCTTTTTGGGTTATTTTTTAAAATTTGATAAGTCTTTTTGTCTGATAAAATTCTATTTGCTTCCTCCATATAGTAACTACAGTCCATTATCACTATACTTCCCCCCTTATCTGCCTCCTTAATGATGATGTCTTCTCTTTTATTTAAGTTTTTGTATATCTCATTTTCTTGTTTATTTAAATTAAAATACTTTGGTCTTGACTCAATTTTTTCTATGTCTTTTAGAATTAATTTACCAAATACTTCTATATTTGGACCTTTACAGTGACTAGGATAGAAAGTGGAGGTATTTTTAAAATAAGTTCTTGAATCCCTATTTGGTGGGGGTTTTCTTGATTTTTACTAAATGTATCTTTTCTGGCAAAAAATCTTTTGACAGTTAGATTCCTAATAAATTTCTGTGCATCGATAAACAATTGAAATGTGTTGACACTTTGGGTGGGAATAAACTTTAAACCCTTGGAAAGAATATTTTTTTCTTGTTCAGTTATTATCTGTGATGAAATGTTGTGTATACCTAATCTCTCAGGCTCCTTCTTCTGTGTTTTGCCTCCTCTACCTCTTCCTCCTCTAAAGGATCTGGTGTTCTGTCTCTTTTTCTCTGATTTATTCTGTCTGGGCGAAGTGGAGAATACCTGTTGGGGTGAGTCCACCCCTGATTGGTAGGTGTATGGTTGGTTCCTACTTTGTGTCTTTCTTTGTGTGTGTTCTGTGGAAAAGGGTGATTCGAATCTTGTTCATGTCTTACATTATCAGTGGTGTGGTGACTTTCTCTTTTGTGTCTTGTGTCTTTTGGTGAATATGTGTTCTTATAGTGATTAGAATAATTGGAATAGTGATTGTGTTCTGATCTGCGTTGATTCATTCTTCTATACTCGTGGGTACCTTGATTACCATTTTTTTTATAAAAAACCTCTCTATTTTGTTGATGTCTATTGTGATCATTTCTCTGATTATAATTATTGTGTGTGTTTCTTATATCGTGATCCCTGTAATTATTAGAATAGTTCCTATGGTGATTAGAAACATCTGTGTTAGAGTGATTTTTGTTGTGATTAGAATGATCCCTATTAGATCTGGAATAATTATCATTAGAATCATATTGATTTTGACGTGAGCTATGTGTTGTGTTTTTATTATTCCATATTGTGGTTCTCCCTCTCGACTGGTCCCTTTTTGGAATGTCCCTTCTGTGATGTAAATTAAGTTGTGGTTGTATATATGGTGTTCCATTTTTAAAATCCTCGCTGTCTCTAAGATACTTATTATATTTAGAATCCCCAATTTGTTCATCTAATTCCTTAGCTTGTATTTTAATTTGTTCAAATCTATCATTGCACGTTTTACTTGAAAGGAAAGGTGTAAGCTCAGTTTCTAATGCAAAGATTCCAATTTTAATTTAACTGCATGAAATAGACACTACTATATAGAATAATATGCCCAGATACTAATATAAAAATCCAGTATAAAACCTTTTAAAAGCTTACGGCTAGATTATGAGTTTTGCATTATGAGTGAAAAAGCCTCATAACGATGATTTTTCACTACCACTGGTATTACGAGTCTTGCAGGTATATCTGTACCGCACACTTTTTTGGCCGTAATGCAACGTAACTACCACAGCTTTCAAATCCTTTTTCAATGGGACTTCCATAGCGCCGGTATTACGAGTTTGCCTGTCCGGCCAAAAAGTGAGTGGTACAGCCTATAACTACAAGATCCGTACCGTAAACTGAAAGTCAGTAGTTATGGCTTTTATGTTACAAAGCCATAACATAAAACTCATAACTAAAGTGCTAAAAAGTACACTAACACACATAAACTACCTATTAACCCCTAAACCGAGGCCCTCCCGCATAGCAAACACTAAAATAAACATATTAACCCCTAAACCACAGTACTCCCGCATCGCTAACACTAGTTAAATATTATTAACCCCTAATCTGCTGTTCCTAACATCGCCACAACCTACATTACTGATATTAACCCCTAATCTGCTGCCCCCAAAATTGCTGCCACTATACTAAAGTTATTAACCCCTAAACCTAACCCTAAGTCTAACCCTAACCCTAACACCACTAACTTTAACATAATTAAAATAAATCTAAATAAAAATTACAATTATTACCTAATTAATTCATATTTAAAACTAAATGCTTACCTATAAAATTAAACCTAAGCTAGCTACAATATAACTAATAGTTACATTGTATCTATCTTAGGTTTTATTTTTATTTCACAGGTATGTTTGTATTTATTTTAACTAGGTAGACTAGTTAGTAAATAGTTATTAACTATTTACTAACTACCTAGTTAAAATAAATACAAACTTACCTGTAAAATAAAACCTAACTTGTCTTACACTAACACCTAACCTTACACTACAATTAAATCAATCACATTAATTAAATGCAATTAACTAAATAAAAAATAAAAATAAACACTAAATTACACAAAATAAAAAAGAAATGATCAAATATTTAAACTAATTACACCTAATCTAATAGCCCTATCAAAATAAAAAATAGCCCCCCCAAAATAAAAAAAACCCTAGCCTAAATTAAACTGCCAATAGCCCTTCAAAGGGCCTTTTGTGGGGCATTGCCCCAAAGAAATCCTCTTTTACCTGTAAAAAAAATACAAACAACCCCCAACAGTAAAACCCACCACCCACACAACCAACCCCCCAAATAAAACCCTAACTAAAAAAACCTAAGCTCCCCATTGCCCTTAAAAGGGTATTTAGCTCTTTTTCAGCCCAAACCCTAAGCTAAAACTAAAACCCACCCAATAAACCCTTTAAAAAACCTAACAATAACCCCCGAAAATCCACTTACAGTTTTTGAAGACCAGATATCCATCCTCAACGAACCCAGGAGAAGTCTTCATCCAAGCAGCAAGAAGTGGTCTCCAGGCGGGCAAAAGTCTTCATCCAGACGGCATATTCTATCTTCATCCTTCCGACGCGGAACGGCTCCATCTTCAAGACATCCAGTGCGGAGCATCCTCTTCTTTCGACGGCTACTGAAGAATGAAGTTTCCTTTAAGGGACATCATCCGAGATGGCGTCTCTTGAATTCCGATTGGCTGATAGAATTCTATCAGCCAATCGGAATTAAAGTTGAAAAAATCCTGTTGGCTGATGCAATCAGCCAATAGGATTGAGCTTGCATTCTATTGGCTGATTGGAACAGCCAATAGAATGCAGGCTCAATCCTATTGGCTGATTGGATCAGCCAATAGGATTGAAGCTCAATCCTATTGGCTGATTGCATCAGCCAATAGAATTTTTTCAACATTAATTCCGATTGGCTGATAGAATTCTATCAGCCAATCGGAATTCAAGGGATGCCATCTTGGATGACGTCCCTTAAAGGAACCTTCATTCTTCAGTAGCCGTCGAAAGAAGAGGATGCTCTGCGGCGGATGTCTTGAAGATGGAGCCGTCAGAAGGATGAAGATAGAAGATGCTGTCTGGATGAAGACTTCTGCCCGCCTGGAGGACCACTTCTTGACGCTTGGATGAAGACTTTCTCCCGGCTTCGTTGAGGACTTCGGCCTGCTTGGATGAAGACTTCTCCCGGCTTGATGAGGATGGATGTCCAGTCTTCAAAAACTGTAAGTGGATCGTCAGGGGTTATTTTTAGTTTTTTTTAAGGGTTTATTGGGTGGGTTTTATTTTTAGATTAGGGACTTTGGGCAATGGAAAAGAGCTAAATGCCCTTTTAAGGGCAATACCCATCCAAATGCCCTTTTCAGGGCAATGGGGAGCTTAGGGTTTTCAGATAAGATTTTATTTGGGGGGTTTGGTTGTGTGGGTGGTGGGTTTTACTGTTGGGAGGGTTGTTTGTATTTTTTTTTAAAGGTAAAAGAGCTGATTTCTTTGCCCCAAAGTAAAATGCCCTTTTAAGGGCTATTGGCAGTTTAGTTTAGGCTAGGTTTTTTTTTTACTTTGATAGGGCTATTAGATTAGGTGTAATTAGTTTAAATATTTGATCATCATTCTTTTTTATTTTGTGTAATTTAGTGTTTATTATTTTTTGTAATTTAGTTAATTGTATTTAATTAATGTAATTGATTTACTTTTAGTGTAATGTTAAGTGTTAGTGTAAGACAGGTTAGGTTTTATTTTACAGGTAAAATTGTATTTATTTTAACTAGGTAGTTATTAAATAGTTAATAACTATTTACTAACTAGTCTACCTAGTTAAAATAAATACAAATTTAACTATGAAATAAAACTAAAACCTAAGATAGCTACAATGTAACTATTAGTTATATTGTAGCGAGCTTAGGGTTTATTTTACAGGTAAGTATTTAGTTTTAAATAGGATTTTTTTAGGTATTAATTGTAATTTTTATTTAGATTTATTTTAATTATGTTAAAGTTAGTGGTGTTAGGGTTAGGGTTACGTTAGGGTTAGTCTTAGGGTTAGGTTTAGGGGTTAATAACTTTAGTATAGTGGCAGTGACGTAGGGGGTGGCAGATTAGGGGTTAATAATTGTAGGTAGGTGGCGGCAATGTCTGGGATGGCAGACTAGGGATTATCAACTGTAATGTAGGTGGCGGCAACATTGGGGGCGGCAGATTAGGGGTTAATAAGTGTAGGTAGGTGGCGGCGACATTGGGGGCGGCAGATTAGGGGTTAATAAGTGTAGGTAGGTGGCGGTGACATTGGGGGCGGCAGATTAGGGGTTAATACCTGTAATGTAGGTGGCGGCAATGTTGGGGGCAGCAGATTAGGGGTGTTTATGTTAGGGTGTTAGGTGTAAACATAACTTTTCTTTCCCCATAGGAATCAATGGGGCTGCGTTACGGAGCTTCACGCTCCTTTATTGCAGGTGTTATTTTTTTTTTTAGCCGGCTCTCCCCATTGATGTCTATGGGGAAATCGTGCACGAGCACGTAAAACCAGATCAAAGCAGCACTGGTATTTGGGTCAATGGAGCTCAATGCTGCCATATTGCCTGCTAACGCCGGGTTTTTGCAAACCTGTAATAGCAGCGCTATAGGGAGGTGAGCGGTGGAAATAACTTGCAAGTTAGCACCGAGTCGCTCATAACGCAAAACTCGTAATCTAGCCGTTAGTTAGAAGCTCCCAATTTGACACTGTTGATGAGGATAGTCTGGAACACCCACTGAAGGGGGCAGAGAGCAGACTCTCCCCCCTCCCCTGCATATGAATAGACCCATTATACAAACAGAAGCAATGTGAAATCTGTATACTTAAGTATACATCTAATAGTTTGGGGTTTGGTTAGGAGTCTGAAAATCAGCACAATGTTATTTAAAAATAAGCAAAACTATACATTTTTTTTTTCAAAAACACCCCCCAGATGGGCTATATAAATGGATAATCTACAACACATTTATTCATAAATAAAAATCTTGTGTTTAATGTGCCTTTAAGGTCAAAATGTAAAATATTATTCTTAAAGTGAAATGAAGTCAGTGGAGGCCTTGACTGAGAGGTGTAGCAGATGAAGTGTGATGTGCAAGAAATATGAATGTAGCTGAGGCATTTGTGATGTATTGTATATAGGAGACACAGAAGCTTGGGATTCAATAAATGATTACATTGCAGTGGTCAAGACAGAATGTGATGAGTAAATGAATTAGAATCTTAGTTGTGTATTGTTTGAGGAAGTGACACATTTTACAGATATTCTGAAGTTGTAACTAAGAAAGAATTAGTAAAGATCTGGATGTGAGAAGCAAATTAAAGTGTTGAGTCAAAAGCAACACAAAGGTAACAGACATGAAGGGTCATGACGACTGTGTTGTATTTCTTCTAAAGTTCTTTACTAAAAGGTGCATCCCATCCCAGCTATTAAAAGACAGCTTGATCAGAGATACAGAAGTATGTTTACTGTCCTATCAAAAGGAGAGAAACCATAAATAATGGAAGAGGTGAAAGGAAAAGATGTGGTAGATAGCTGAATTAGCTACCATGGAGATTCTATTAAACTGATATGAAACCCAAAAGTTTTCTTATGCGATTCAGACAAAGCATACCATTTAAAAACAAATTCCAACTTATATTATTACATTTGCTTTGTTCCTATGATATTCTTTGTTGAAAATATACCTAGGAGCACTACATGACAGGAAATAGTGCTGCCTTTCAACAAAAAGATACCAAGAGAATGAACAAAATTAGAAGTTATTTCGAAAGTTGTTTAAAATTGCATGCTCTATCTGAATCATGAGGGGAAAAATGTGGGTTTCATGTTCCTTTAAACAGTATATTTCTACTTTTAGACATTCCAAATTCTGCTCACAGCGCCACTGTCAATTTTCCCCAATAAATGCTAGATTAAAAGTGGAGAGCAGTCAACAGCAAAGGGTGCATTATCTTTTGAACAACCTTACACAAAGAATAACACACTACCTTGTGTTACAAGTGGATGGTTAAATATTTTAACCAAAGCTATTTAGGGCCAGATCTTGCTCGCTAACTCTGTTAGAAGTACGTTTTTGCATGCGTCGGGTTGTAACAAATGGTTATTTGAGTTACTGTTGCCTTTCTATCATCTCGAACCAGTCTGCCCATTCTCCTCTGACATAAGCAAGGCATTTTCGTCCACACAACGGCTGCTCACTGGATATTTTCTCTTTTTCAGACCATTCTCTGTAAACCCTAGAGATGGTTGTGTGTGAAAATCCCAGTAGATCAGCAGTTTTTGAAATATTCAGACCAGCCCGTCTGGCACCAACAAACATGCCACATTCAAAGTCAATTAAATCCCCTTTCTTCCCCATTCTGATGCTCGTCTTCACCACGTCTAGATGCCTAAATGCAATGAGTTTGCTGCCATGTGATTGGCTGATTAGCAATTTGTGTTACCAAGCAATTGAACAGTCTATGTTTAAAAAATACAAACCCCCAAGCTAAAGTTACAAAAAATAAAAAAAAGTAAAATTACAGAAAAAAATAAACAAAGTAAACCTAAACTAATACCCCTAAAATAAAAACACCCCCTAATCTAATACTAAACTACCAATAGCCCTTAAAAGGGCCTTTTGTAGGGCATTGTCGTAAGTTAGCTCTTTTACATTTAAAAATGACTAAATCCCCCCTAACAGTAAAACACCCACCCACCAAACCCCCAAAATAAAAAAAACGAACACTAAAAATGTCTTGCAGGTGGCTCCATCATCTTCTATCTTCATCCGGAACAAACACGGCATGAAGCGGAGGTGCAGCGTGGAGCGGAGGTGCGGAGCTGTCTTCTCCTACGTGGATTCTCAGTGGTGGTCCTCAACAGCGGCGGTCCTCGGCAGCGGCGATCCTCTGTGCAGTGGAGGCTCCTCTGCATGTGATGTCCGTTGTACACTGAAGATTGAATGCAAGGTACCGCATTCAATTTGGGGTACCTTGCATTCCTATTGGCTGAAATTTTGAAATCAGCCAATAGGATTAGAGCTACTGAAATCCTATTGGCTGTTCAAATCAGCCAATAAGATTTCAGTAGCTCTCATCCTATTGGCTGATATTAAAATTGCAGCTAATAGGAATGCGAGGTATCCCAAAAAATATGGGTTACCTTGCATTCAATCTTCAGTGTGCGATGGATGATCGCATGAAGAGGAGCCTCCACGCCGCTGAGGACTGCCGCTGAGGATCCCTGCATGCCGCCTTCGCTCCAGATGAAGATTGAAGATGATGAAGCCGCCTGGAAGAAGACCTTCTCCGCCGGACTTCAGGAACAATGAGTACCTATTTGCGGTTTAGTTTTAGGATTTTTTTGTATTTTTGTTTTTATTTTTATTTTTAAGATTAGGGATTTTAAGGGCAGTAAAAGAGCTGAATGCCCTTTTAAGGGCAATGCCCATACAAATGGCCCTTTAGGGGCAATGGGTAGTTTAGGTTTTTTTAGTGTTAGTTTTTTTATTTTGGGGGGTTTGGTGGGTGGGGAGTTTTTACTGTTAGGGGGACTTTGTGTTTTTAAATGTAAAAGAGCTGTTTAACTTAGGGCAATGCCCTACAAAAGGCCCTTTTTTAGGGTTATTGGTAGTTTACTTTAGTTTAGATTAAGGGATGTTTTTATTTGGGGGGGTTGTTTTCATAGGGATTATTTTTGATAATTTTGTTTATTTTTTTATGTAATGTTAGACTTTTTTTATTTTTTTGTAATTTAATGTTAGGATTTTTTATTTTAATTGTAAATTAGTAGTAATTGGGGTTAATTTAGGGGGTTATCAGGTTATAATGCTGCTTTTTCACTACCGCTGCTATTACAAGTCTTGCAGGTTTAGGGGCACCGCACACATTTTTGGCCATAACGCAAATCAACTTACGCAAATTGTGTAAAGTCTTTTTTCAATAGGATTTTCATAGCGCCGATATTACAAGCTTTTCCTGGGAGGCCAAAAAGTGAGCAGTACACCCTATACCGTCAAGATTCGTAACGCATTCCAAAGTCAGTAGTTATGAGTTTTACGCTACAAAGCTGTAACATAAAACTCATAACTAAAGTGCTAAAAAGTACACTAACACCCATAAACTACCTATTAACCCCTAAACCGAGGCCCTCCCACATCGCAAACACTAAAATAAAATTATTAACCCCTAATCTGCCTCTCCGGACATCGTTGCCACTATAATGAACATATTAACCCCTAAACTGCCGTACTCCCGCATCGCAAACACTAGTTAAGTATTATTAACCCCTAATCTGATGCCCCTAACATCGCCGCCACCTACCTACATTTATTAACCCCAATCTGCCGTCCCCAATATCGCCGCCACTATACTAAAGTTATTAACCCCTAACCTTAAGTCTAACCCTAACACCCACTAACTTAAATATAATTAAATTAAATCTAAATCAAACCTACTATTAATAACTAAATAATACATAATTCAATCTAAATACTTACCTATAAAATAAACCCTAAGATAGCTACAATATAACTAATAGTTACATTGTAGCTAGCTTAGGGTTTATTTTTATTTTACAGGCAAGTTTGTATTTATTTTAACTAGGTAGAATAGTTACTAAATAGTTATTAACTATTTACTAACTACCTAGCTAAAAAAAATACAAATTTACCTGTAAAATAAAACCTAACCTGCCTTACACTAACACCTAACCTTACCCTACAATCAAATACAATTAGCTAAATTAAATACAATTAACTAAAAACACACTAAATTACACAAATTAAAAAAAAAATTACAAGATATTTAAACTAATTACACCTAATCAAATAGCCCTATAAAAATAAAAAAGCCACCCCCAAAATAAAAATCCCCCCCAAAATAAAAAAACCCTAGCCTAAACTAAACTACCAATAGCCCTTAAAAGGGCCTTTTGTGAGGCATTGCCCCAAAGAAATCAGCTCTTTTACCAGTACAAAAATACAAATGATCCCCCAACAGTAAAAGCCACCACCCACACAACCAACCCCCCAAATAAAACCTTAACTAAAAAAACCTAAGCTCCCCATTGCCCTGAAAAAGGGCATTTGGATGGGCATTGTCCTTATAAGGGC
This sequence comes from Bombina bombina, assembly GCF_027579735.1. NCBI lineage: Eukaryota > Metazoa > Chordata > Amphibia > Anura > Bombinatoridae > Bombina > Bombina bombina. Next base: position 716,483,756 of record NC_069502.1, on the reverse strand, counting down.
ATTTAGCTCTATTGCTGTCCAAACCCTAGCCTAAAAATAAAACCCACCCAATAAACCCTTAAAAAAACCTAACACTAGCCCCCGAAGATCCACTTACAGTTTTGAAGAGCCGACATCCATCCTCAATGAAGCCAGGAAAAGTCCTCAGCGAAGCGGCAAGAAGTCCTGAACAAAGCCGGGAGAAGTCTTCATCTAAGCTGGCAGAAGTGGTCCTCCAGACGGGCAGAAGTCTTCATCCAGACGGCATCTTCTATCTTCATCCATCCTGCGCGCAGCGGCTCCATCTTCAAGACATCCGGTGCGGGGCATCCTCTTCTTACTTCGATTCCCGATGAATGAAGGTTCCTTTAAATGATGTCATCCAAGATGGCGTCCCTTAGATTCTGATTGGCTGATAGAAATGTATCAGCCAATCAGAATTAAGGTTGAAAAAATCCAACGAAGCCGGGAGAAGTCCTCAGCGAAGCAGCAAGAAGTCCTCAACGAAGCCGGGAGAAGTCTTCATCCAAGCCGGCAGAAGTGGTCCTCCAGACGGGCAGAAGTCTTCATCCAGACGGCATCTTCTATCTTCATCCAGATGGCATTTTCTATCTTCATTCATCCGGCATGGAGCGGCACCATCTTCAAGACATCCGGCACGGAGCATCCTCTTCTTACGTCGACTCCCAATGAATGAAGGTTCCTTTAAGTGACGTCATCCAAGATGGCGTCCCTTAGATTCTGATTGGCTGATAGAATTCTATCAGTCAATTGGAATTAAAGGTGAAAAAATCCTATTGGCTGATACAATCAACCAATAGGATTGAGCTCGCATTCTATTGGCTGATTGGAACAGCCAATAGAATGCAAGCTCAATCCTATTGGCTGATTGGATCAGCCAATATGATTGAAGCTCAATCCTTTTTACTGATTGCATCACCCAATAGGATTTTTTCAACCTTAATTCCGATTGGCTGATACATTTCTATCAGCCAATCGGAATCTAAGGGACGCCATCTTGGATGACATCATTTAAAGGAACCTTCATTCATCGGGAGTCGACGTAAGAAGAGGATGCTCCGCACCGGATGTCTTGAAGATGGAGCCGCTGTGCGCCGGATAAATGAAGATAGAAGATACCGTCTGGATGAAGACTTCTGCCCGTCTGGAGGACCACTTCTGCTGGCTTGGATGAAGACTTCTCCCGGCTTCGTTCAGGACTTCTTGCTGCTTCGCTGAGGACTTCTCCTGGCTTTGTTGAGGATGGATGTCAGCTCTTCAAAACTGTAAGTAGATCTTCGGGGGTTAGTATTAGGTTTTTTTAAGGGTTTATTGGGTGGGTTTTATTTTCAGGTTAGGGTTTGTGCAGAAATAGAGCAAAATGCCCTTTTAAGGGCAATGCCCATCCAAATGCCCTTTTCAGGGCAATGGGGAGCTTAGGTTTTTTAGTTAGGATTTTATTTGGGGGGTTTGGTTGTGTGGGTGGTGGGTTTTACTGTTGGGGAGGATGTTTGTATTTCTTTTTACAGGTAAAAGAGCTGATTTCTTTGGGGCAATGCCCCACAAAAGGCCCTTTTAAGGGCTATTGGTAGTTTAGTTTAGGCTAGGGTTTTTTTTTTGTTTTGGGGGGGCTTTTTTATTTTGATAGGGCTATTAGATTAGGTGTAATTAGTTTAAATATCTGATAATTTGTTTTTTATTTTGTGTAATTTAGTGTTTATTTGTTTTTTGTAATTTATGTAATTGCATTTAATTTAGGTAATTTATTTAATTGTGTAATGTTAGGTGTTAGTGTAACTCAGGTTAGGTTTTATTTTACAGGTAAATTTGTATTTATTTTAGCTAGGTAGTTAGTAAATAGTTAATAACTATTTACTAACTATTCTACCGAGTTAAAATAAATACAAACTTGCCTCTAAAATAAAAATAAAACCTAAGCTAGCTACAATGTAACTATGTTATAGTGTAGCTAGCTTAGGGTTTATTTTACAGGTAAGTATTTAGTTTTAAATAGGAATTATTTAGGTAATGATAGTAAGTTTTATTTAGATTTATTTTAATTATATTTAAGTTAGGAGGTGTTAGGGTTAGGGTTAGACTTAGGTTTAGGGGTTAATATTTTTAGTATAGTAGCAGCGACGTTGGGGACGGCAGATTAGGGGTTAATAAATGTAGGTAAGTGGCGGCGATGTTAGGGGTGGCAGATTAGGGGTTAATAATATTTAACTAGTGTTTGTGATGCAGGAGTACGGCGGTTTAGGGGTTAATATGCTCCTTATCATGGCGGCGATGTCCCGAGCGGAAGATTAGGGGTTAATTATTTTATTTTAGTGTTTGCGATGCGGGAGGGCCTCGGTTTAGGGGTTAATAGGTAGTTTATGGGTATTAGTGTACTTTTTAGCAGTTTAGTTATGAGTTTTATGTTACAGCTTTGTAGCGTAAAACTCATAACTTCTGACTTTAGAATGCGTTACGAATCTTGACGGTATAGGGTGTACTGCTCACTTTTTGGCCTCCCAGGAAAAGTTTGTAATATCGGCGCTATGAAAATCCCATTGAAAAAAGACTTTACACAATTTGCGTAAGTTGATTTGCGTTATGGTAACTGGTGTTTGCGATGCGGGAGTGCGATGGTTTAGGGGTTAATATGTTTAGTATAGTGGCGGCAACAGATTAGGGTTTAATAAGTGTAGGTAGGTTGCGGTGACATTGGGTGCAGGAGATTAGGGGTTAATAAGTATAATGTAGGTGGCGGCGATGTTGGGGGCAGCAGATTAGGGGTTAATAAATATAATGTAGGTGTCAGCAATGTTAGGGACGGCAGATTAGGGGTTAATAAGTATAATGTAGGTGGCGGCGATGTTGGCGGCAGCAGATTAGGGGTTATTAAGTATAATGTAGGTGTCGGTGATGTCGGGGGTGGCAGATTAGGGGTTAATAAGTGTAAGATTAGGGGTGTTTAGACTCGGGGTTCGTGTTAGGATGTTAGGTGTAAGCATAATTTTAGTTTCCCCATAGGAATCAATGGGGCTGCGTTACTGAGCATTACGCTGCTTTATTGCAGGTGTTAGACTTTTTCTCAGCCGGCTCTCCCCATTGATGTCTATAGGGAAATCGTGCATGAGCACATACAACCAGATCACCGCTGACTTAAGCAGAGCTGGTATTAGAGTGCCGTATGGAGCACAGATTTGCTCTACACTCACTTCTTGTCTTTTAACGCCAGGTTTATAAAAACCTGTAATACCAGTGCTGTAGGTAAGTGAGCGGTGACAATGACGTGCAAGTTAGCATCGCACCCCTCATAACGCAAAACTCGTAATCTAGCCGTTAGTCATTTGCGTTGTGGGGGGTTGGCAGTTTAGGGGTTAATATATTAATTAGGTTTATTGCAATGTGGGGTTTTGTTGGTTTAGGGGTTAATAGATTAATTAGGTTTATTGCGATGTGGGGTTTTTTCGGTTTATTGGTTAATAGGTTAAATAGGTTTATTGAAATGTGGAGGTTTTGCGGTTTAGGGGTTAATAGATTAATTAGGTTTATTGTGATGTGGGGGCTTGCGGTTTAGGGGTTAATATTTTAATCATGTTATTTGCGGATTAGTGGTTAATTACTTTATTGTTTTGCGATTTGGGGGTTGGCGGTTTAGGTGTTTGTTAATACTTTGTGCGGGAGGTTAGGTTTTTTTTGTTATACTTTGTGAGAGCGGTTACTTGTTTTTTTAAATTTCTTGCAGGTGGTTACGTGTTTTTTAGTTATTTTGTGCGGGCGGTTGCGTGTTTCTTTTTTTTAAGGCTTCGGGTTTGCCTACGCTGCATCCAGGTGGATTCTTTTGGCTGCGCATGCAGCCAACATTCTTTTGGCTGCCTCGTGCAGCCAACATTACTTTGAGGATGCGTGCACAACTAGCGACGGCGACGGGCGCGTTATAAACGCGATTATAGTATAGATGATCATTTATAGGTATAGATATATATAGATATACAGTATATATAGGAATACCTATTTATAAATACATAGAACATATGCTATGTGCAGAACATTGGAATGTGAAATATTTACAGTACAGGGATCATTGGTGGCCTAGTGGGTGGCACTCATGGGAGTGCCGGTAACGTCACAATGTATGCACACGGTGACATCACAAAGGGGCTGAATCAAGTAGCTGCAAGGGAGCTGGATGGAGGGAAATTATTCAAATCTGACAATCTCTGCTATTTTAGCTAAAACCATCCAAGACCCCTCATTTGAAGGAGAATTGTCTTCTCATTCACATGATAGTGGTCTTGGAGTAGTAATGTCAAACAGAATTAAAAAAAAAAAAGTTATACAAAAAAACTTGGGGATTTCCTTTAGGATGTTACATTGTATACATAATAAAATGTATGTTTAGTCTAATCTATATTAAAACCCCCAAAACCCGCATGGGTCATTATTTCACATGTGGCTACCCTTAATGACAATTTAGTAAGGTGATCACAGTAACACCAGTTGTCACTGGGCTATTTTCAATGTTATTTATCAAAATCTATACAAAAATTATACATACTTTTTACAGTTTTTGCCGCAGATATCTCACATGCCATACATTATAAATATAATAATGGCATATTGTGAATCTGCTTGGGCCGGCTGATAAAAATAATAATAATTAGTGTGTACCACTCGCTGAAATTAGTAACACAGTAGGTAAGTATACTTTGTAATGTATTTTTGATATGTTTTGTGACACTTTTTGTTTTGTGAAATAATTAACCAGAGCTCTGAGGATGCTTACTCGCATTAACCTTAATTGCACTCAAGCAATCGTGTTTACTTTCAAATTGTAATACGAGCACTACATCCGGCACGCAAACAGCCAGAATAAACCCGATATCGCTCGCACATAATTATTAGCACGCCACTCGAGTGCAATCCAAAATACTGCTGTAAAATGTATCCCTTTTAATGTTATTAATGATATAGCAAAAGTACAACCGACCTTGAAATAAACTAACAAATAAATATATTTTTAAAAAATAACAATTTCCATGCTACATAATAGAACAATATTTTGGCAACAACCAGAATAGTCAGTTGTATAATAAAAGCTTACATAGAGCAAATAAATAAAATGATAAGGACATAGTTTAAATGAGATAAAAAATCAAAAACAAAACAACCACCTCTCATCATGCATTAGTTATAAGTGCACAAGTAAAAGTGCGCGCCAATTTAGAGGAACTATGTAACTGTAAATGTATACATAAGTAAATATACAGTAAGTGTGCTTTGCTGTTCTGTTGTTTCAAACATGCATTTTAATTTGATATCTGAAAATAACTTATTAGTTCTATAATTAGAATAGCCATCTATATAGATGTGTGCAGTGACTTTATTTATCTAAGAGCAAAAAAAAAAATTGCTTGGGTATAGCTGCAAAATACTGTGGCTACAACCAGAAGGAAAGGTTTAAATTCAAATTGATTCTAGTCCTCCTGAAAATATTACATTTTTCTGCTAAAATGCATTCAATAAAATCTAAAGTCATCTTTGTAGATTAAGTTTGTGATAAACGTTTTCACGTTGATATAATCTACCATGTGTCTCTAAGTAGATTACTTTTTAGACTCTCAAAAGAAATTCTGTTTTATAGTAACTAGTTTACATTATCAAAACTTAATTAATAACCATCTAAAGAAGAATATAATTGAGAGAGTAGTGGAAATATTCTGATTACTGAACATTCCCATGCAAAGCACAACGAGTTAAGTGTTTCCCATGCCAAAGCACAAAAATGTTGTTATCTGAAGTATGTTGCGGAATTTCAGTGTTTCATTGTCCTTGAGAAGCATAGCTTTGCTAATCCTTACTGACTGAGCAATGCATTACTATTGCATACTTATTAAGTTCTTTGTGTTGTCTGTTTACGTGAGAATTTTCTAAGATGGTCTAATTAAACTTTGTTGCCATCAATATTTATGAAATTCTAATTTCCTGTTTTGTATGTATTCAGGGCCTGTCTATAAAAAGATAATTTGTTATCCAAATTTTTAAATTATCTGGTCATGAAAAGAAAAAAAAACAATGTAGGCTATTTTATTACACCTTGGTTTCCAAATCATAAGGATATAAAAATCATTCACAGTTTTGCTTGATTAAAGGGATACTAAACCCACATTTTTTCTTTCATGATTCAGATAGAGCATGCTATTCTCTAATTTACTCATATTATCAATTTTTCTTCATTCTCTTGTTATCTTTATTTGAAAAAGCAGGAATGTAAGCTTACAAGCCGGACCATTTTTGGTTCTGCACCCTGGGTACCGCTTGCTTATTGGCGGCTACTTTTAGTCACCAATCAACAACCAAATATGCGGCTAGATTATGAGTTGTGTGTTAGGTTTAAAAAGCAGCGTTAAGAGGCCCTAATGCTGCTTTTTAACGCCCGCTGGTATTATGAGTCTTGCAGGTACTTTTTTGGCCAGACTTGGAAATACCGCAAATCCACTTACGTAAATTGCGTATCCTCTTTTTTAATGGGACTTGCATAGCGCCGGTATTACGAGTCTGCAAAAAAGTGATCGGTAGACCCTCTCCTGTCAATACTGGTACCGCATTTTAAAGTCAGTAGTTAAGAGTTTTACACTACAACGCTGTAGCATAAAACTCTTAACTAAAGTGCTAAAAAGTATACTAACACCCATAAACTACCTATTAACCCCTAAACCGAGGCCCTCCCACATCGCAAACACTAAAATAAAATTTTGAACCCCTAATCTGCCGAACCGGACATCGCCGCCACTATAATAAACATATTTACCCCTAAACCGCCGCATTTCCGCCTCGCAAACATTAGTTAAATATTATTAACCCCTAATCTGCTGACTCTAACATTGCCAACACCTACTTACATTTATTAACCCTAATCTGCAGCCCCCAACGTCGCCACCACTGTACTAAAGTTATTAACCCCTAAATCTAAGTCTAACCCTAACACCCCCTAACTTAAACATAATTAAAATAAATCTAAATAAAAATTCCTATCATTAACTAAATAATTCCTATTTAAAACTAAATACTTACCTATAAAATAAAGCCTAAGCTAGCTACAATATAACTAATAGTTACATTGTAGCTAGCTTAGGATTTATTTTTATTTTACAGGCAAGTTTGTATTTATTTTAACTAGGTAGAATAGTTATTAGTTATTAACTATTTAATAACTACCTAGCTAAAATAAATACAAAGTTACCTGTAATAAAACCTAACCTAAGTTACAATTACACCTAACATTACACTATAATTAAATTATTTCCCTAAATTAAATACAATTAAATACAATTAAATAAAATTATCTAAAGTACAAAAACAAACAAACACTAAATTACAGAAAATAATAAACAAATTACAAGATTTTTTAAACCAATTACACCTAATCTAATCCCCCTAACAAAATTAAAAAAAAAAAAAAAAAGCCCTACTCTACACTAAATTACAAATAGCCATTAAAAGGGCCTTTTACGGGGCATTGCCCTAAAGTAATCAGCTCTTTTACCTGTAAAAAAAATTACAAATCCCCCCCAACATTAAAACCCACCACCCACACAACCAACCCTACTCTAAAACCCACCCAATACCCCCTTAAAAAAACCTAACACTAACCCCTTGAAGATCACCTTACCGGGAGAAGTCTTCATCCAACCGGGCCGAAGTCCTCAACAAAGCTGGGAGAAGTCTTCATCCAAGCCAGGCGAAGTGGTCCTCCAGACGGGCAGAAGTCTTCATCCATATGGCATCTTCTATCTTCATCCATCTGGCGCAGAGCATCCTCTTCATCCGACGGCTAAGACTGAATGAAGGTTCCTTTTAATGACGTCATCCAAGATGGCGTCCCTTCAATTCCGATTGGCTGATAGAATTCTATCAGCCAATCGGAATTAAGGTAGAAAAAATCCTATTGGCTGATGCAATCAGCCAATAGGATTGACCTTGCATTCTATTTGCTGATTGGAACAGCCAATAGAATACCAGCTCAATCCTATTGGCTTATTGGAGTAAATTAAAAAGTTGCTTAAAATTGTATGCTCTATCTGAATTATGAAAGAAAAAATTTGGGTTCTGTATTCCTTTAATAATGTAAATATACATATAACAATATAGGCACACATTCAAACATTTCATTGTATTCATTAACAAATATAACTATTTGAAAAATAAAATTTAACAATTTACATAAAAATATTTAAACAGATAATTTAAAATCTCTCTATATTAACGCTGATGATACATTTAAATAGATTTTTGACTTATATAGGCTAAAAATGACAAAAAGCATACGAGGAACTAATCAATTACAAAAGTTCAAATTAACACATCACGTCTTAGTAAGACTAAACTTATTCACATATGAAACACAGGAAGAAACCCCTTTATCCATAATGCTTAGGACCAGAAAAGGTTAGAATTTGGCATCAGTAGCAATATCTTATGGCATATAGGCAATATTTACATGTCATAATACATCTTATATATGCAACCTAAAGGTAGATTTATATAATTTTTAAATACTTTTGTATAATTAGAAAGATAGTATAGTACTTTAAACAGGTAATAGTTGTTTTATATATTTTTTAAATAAAAAAAAGTCTGGATTTTGGAATAATACTGGATTTTGGAATTCCGGATTTGGGGATTTGTACGTGTTTTTATTTTATTTTTAAATTACAAAGTAATTCCCTTGTTTATAGGCATATATATAGTTTTTTTTTTTTTTTTTTTTTTTTAAATTATTTTTTATTGAAGTCAAAAACCAATACAGAGTATAGGGTATGTCTCAAAACAGGCACGAGACAATATATACAGAGCATACATAGGAGACAATATATTCAAGTATCTCAAACATTTCCAAAAAAATATGGGCTATCACATAAAGAGACTTCAGTTTTGTTTTAGAGTATGACAAATATAATATAAGCAAAAATGATCCTCTCCTAGCTGAATGTATAGAAAAGCAAGGTAGCCGATCAGGTAAAGGTAAGACTAGGGAGGAGGTGACTCTATAGTTATATAGGGAAGAGGGACGCAGCGGGCAAGAGCTGCTCAAAATGTAATAGGGAGGGTGGGGTGGGGGTGGCGGGGGGCGGAGCCAGTTAGTATGTCAACACCAGGGACTAATTTAGGTTGGACTAGAGTATTATTACGTAATAAAAAATAAATCCCATTCATCTAAACCCTTGTATTCCTAAAGAGGGGGCCTAGAATCCTATAATACATTATCAAGTGGAAGGGGGACGTAAAAGTAGTTAGAGACTGAGGGGCTTGGGGAACTTCTGGGTGAGCCCCTCTCCTAGGGGAGTGCCGCCTATAGGCGATGCTGGAAAAGGAAAAGGGATATGACCCGCAGATATAAGTACCGGCGGGAAAGGGAGGAGAGGGGCTCAATCAATACAACTATTATGTGCTAGTAATATGAGTAAGAACATAGATAAATTAGGAGTGACAGTCGTATAGTCACAGAAAATGATAGCTTGTAACAAATGATATAAACATAACACAAGATTCAGGTAAAAGAGAGGTCAAGTGTACCCATATAAACAACAATAACCATTAAATACATAATAGAAAACCAGGATATACTAGGGAGAGTCTGACTTACGTATATACTCAATGATATTACTTATGGATATTATGAAGAGTGAAATATGTTGCTGAGGTAAAATAAACCACGGATATACTAGTGGGATGCAGTGTATATGTGCCATGCGAACTACCCATCTAGAAAAGGTAAGATGAAACCCAAAAGCACTAGTGCATAGTGAGTAGCTGTGCCATGGGAGATAAATATCTAAAAGAGGTAATATAGAGCACAGGACTTTAAACTATACATCATCATAAGAGATATAATGTCAACAATAAGCTTTGTAAAGCTAGATAACTCTGTTTAGTGATAAATTTATCCTATATCTTATACTGGAACATATATCCAGCACCCTGCAGAAAGAGCCCATGCGTCTAACTAAGGAAAGGATGAAAACTTGTATGCCAGACCGTGCCTTCCCAGTAAGCACTGCCCAGCAATGTCTAGTGATGCCTGCATGGAAACACTGCAGTGACCAGACAAAGTATCTCTGAAATTAAGGGAACTGTTTGGTAATATCAAAGCTCTAAATATTTCACTAAGGAGCAGATCAACTCTCTATCTAACTAAGGCATATATAATAAAGTGTTTCTATACAGTGGGGAGCTTTAAAAGAAGGAAGGTAGTAGCTTGGAAGCATAAAATGTTAGAAAAGCTGTGGTAAGACAAACAGTCGCATAGTCTTAACAAGCTCAGGTCTAAATGGTAAGGAAAACTGTCCCAACAATAAATAAATAAACACAACCAATACCCATGGGACTCCTCATCAGACAATTTAAATGTGTCATCATTAACAGTGACCTGTGGAGCTTGGGGAAAACTGAAAGCACTGCAGAAATCACATATAGAGTTTTCATCTGTTGTAGGGACAGCAAGCAGAAGAAGCGTTGCATCCCTTCATTAACCTTAAGTACACACTTTTGTGCTCATGTAATCTAATTAAATATGTTCGTTTATAAAAGGTGGTAATTATTGTGGTGGGGCAGAGATCTTTACAGGGGGGTAAACAATTGCCAAAGTGACTAACACATAACAAATTACACAACTAGTATTGTTAACTCCCAAGCTAAATAACACATGAATCTATGGTACGCTTTTTAAGTCTATCAATAGGAACATAAAATTAGGCAGTACATCAAAAACTAACATATAGGCATGTATTATAACACACAAAAACATTAAGGTGCAGCTAACTAACATGTAAGCATGCCTGATACGTTTGATTCAGATCAGTGAGTCTAGTAAAACTGATAGCCGTACTATATGGGTAGAGTCCAACAGAGTTATGGGGGCCAGTCTGTTTAAACTACTATAGTCACTTGAATTTCTGCGGGGATATATAAAATAAAATCCTTATCAGGTTATTCTATTAGATGTCCATACATATCAGCTCAGTTATCCAATACCTCTCCTGTTTTGTTGATCAGAAGCATAATAGAAGAGTAACGAGATGAGAGTCAGTTCAATGTGGAGCAGCGAGGTAATTATGTGTGGCTGGGCTGCAGCATCGAGTGATGCGGGAAAAGGACTGAAATGAAAACTGTTAGTAGCGGCGTTCTGCAATTCAGCGTTACCAGTGTATCGCCGGTAATCTACTCGCCTCTTCTGAACTGTATGGATCCAGACAGCAAAACCCTGTTCATTGTCTGAGGTAGCTTGGGGTACCCGGATATCGGCCACATCGTCTAGGCAGACGGCTTGAGAAGGCTCCAAATAGTGCTGCTGCGCTAGCTCAAAAATGTGTAAGTCTACTTCTGTAAAGTAACCCTCAGGTTCACTGGAGTATAGGGAAGTTTTCTGTTCCTCAGTTTGTTTTCTAATCCCGTGAGAAAGGAGATGATCACCCCTTTGAGGTTCCACACGTTGTTCAAATACTTCCGTCCCTGCAGTCGCCTCGGGTAGGAGATTATTTTCCTCTGATTCAGACGCTCTCACTGCATGGATTAGACTGTTGAAATTTCTAATCATAGTTTGCTCTAGACCCTTAAGGAGATTTTGTATTTGCATGTAGCTATCCTCCTCCATGTTCAAGCTGCTGGTTGACCGCCGTATGCTGCTATGATTCAATGCTTTGGCTTAAATAGCCCTGGGCTCTGTTAGGCGCTGGCGATCCTTAGATCTCTGCCACATAAAGCGTGTGTGTTCCGACAGTTCTATATAAAACTAAACAGGTTGTCTGTTCCGTGCTGCTCCGTGTCTTGCTCGAAGAATAAGTGCGTCAGAGGTGACTATTACTGAAATCGAAGGCCCAAAAGCTACAGGTCGATCTACCTATAAGCAATCTGTTCATAGGACCCTCTGCCTCTACACCGGGTGAACTCTTGTAGAAGTAGGAAAATTTGCAGGAGTCTCCATTAATATATAACGTTAATTAACCCCCATAAAGCTATCTTGGTTCAGAGCTCCATAAAGACACGTCCGCTCTCCTTCCAAGCTGGCTCCGCCCCCGGCATATATATAGTTTTAATACTATGCCACTGGATTCTGGAGCAGTGGAAATGTGTTCTCTGAATTGATAAATCACATTTCACTATCTGGCAGTCTAATGGAAGGAGCTGTGTGCTGGATGTGGTATGGTGTGGTGGATGTCAAGAGAAGGCTACCTACTAGAATGCATAGTGAATACTGTAAAGTTTGATGGATGAGAGATAATGATTTGTAAATATTTTTTAGGGTTTGAGCGTGTAATACCTTTTCCCCCTTATAATGCCTTACAGAAAGGTTATTCTGAAATCTAAATTCCAGGCACCTATCTCTAATATATAAATAAAAATGGTCTTATATCTTATGAAAGATTTTGAGTACAGGTGGCCCTCGTTTTATAACGGTTCAATTTACACCGTTTCAGAATAACAACCTTTTTTCCAGTCATGTGACTGCTATTGAAAAGCATTGAGAAGCAGTGCATTTATTAAAATAGCCAGTAGGGGGAGCTGTCCGCTTGTGTTGCAGCAAAGCCAAGTAAGCTGAAATTAATCAGTTTTAACCAGACCTGAGCTATCGAGCAGATTTCAAAGGAACAAATATAAATCCGTCCAGATTGGAATGCATAGAAAGAACTGTTTGCAGAAAAATGCAAGTGAAGTCTGTGTTGTGTGATTATTTTATTAGGTTTATAATGCTGTTTAGCAAATGTTTTGTTCATTTAACTTAGTTTACTTATATATTCTGTGTTGTGTGATTATTTTATTAGGTTTATAATGATGTTTAGCATTTAAAGTTTTCATTTCAAAGCTTTAAAAATAATGTACTTATAACAATTTTGAGAGGGGCCTGGAACCTCACTTCCCATTGACTTACATTATAAACTGGGTTTCAATTTACAACGGTTTTGATTTACAGCCATTCCTTCTGGAACCTAACCCCGGCGTAAACTGAGGGCTACCTGTACAATATATATATAAAGTATATATATATATATAAATAAAAAAAACTAATTTTACAAATCAGTTTTATATATATATATATATATATATATATATATACACTGTATATATATATATATATATATATATATATATATATATATATATATATATATATATATATATATATATATATATATATATATAAAAAACTAATTTTACAAATCCCCAAAGCAGGATAAGCACAGTCTTACAGTTTCACACAGCTGCCAGGGTGCACTTTATCCATAAATCCAGAATTCCATTAAAAAAAAAAAAGGCACTCGCTGGTCTTTATAAAAAGTAACTTTTATTCTAAATTATCAGTAAAACAACATAATGTTTCAGTGTAGTTTCATACCTTTGTCAAATGTCATGAAAAATGAGCTCCCAAAAAATGGAACCCCAAACAAATATACATACCCCACCGTACCTTCACCTGCTTTAAATACCCGTTAAGATCCATTTGCATTACAGTGTTATCATGTGATGACTAATTTTACAAATATGCAGTATAATATTACAAAAAGAAAAATTTATTTTTCTAAATATGAAAAAGTATAAATACAATATTGCAAACTTACACTACTTTAATCATGCTTGTATATAAATAAATATTATACCATACCCGACAGTCTTGACAGCATTTTTGTTCAAATAATATTTTCTGCCCCCTTATAAGTTCAGGGAAGGGGTATCTATACCCTTTTAACCATTTGGCTGCTAAGCCATTTCCCACATGGGTGCTAAGCTGGTTTTTAGCTTTTTTTTAAAAAATTTTAAATATATTTATTTTTAATTTTTTTTCTAGATACCAAAGACTTAAACCATTGGAAAGGTTAGGCGATTACCTTACCAACGGTGGGTCTTGAGGATCTGTAGCTGCTTAGATGCCTGAGATACAGGCTTCTAAGCAGCATGCCCCATCTCCCTATACATGTCCATTGTCAACTTTAAATAAAGCTGTGCGGTGAGGTCATCACGTCATTGCACATGACGTCACTGCGCCAAACATGAAGCCCTGGTGAAGCCTGTCACTATCAGGCCAAATTGCCGGGGTGGGAGTCAAGGTGGGTGAGTGCTAGCGACGGCTCTGAGCCGTCATCAGCACCTGACAATTTGCGGCGGCTCAGAGCCCTCGTTAGCACTCAAAGGGTTAAACAATTCTTTGGCATTACATCATGAGTAATCAGCAAAAAACAAACAAACAAAAACCAACAACCCTATAACCTTGAGCTAAAACACAAGTAGAATATTGGCGCCATTGAAACTGGTTATAAGACATAAACAATTTTATAAGTTAATTTCACAATAGCATAACATTTTACTGGATTTTTTTATTTATTTTATTTAAAACTTTTATATTTAATAATGTATATCATAATAAAACATTACACAGAAATAAATGCATGTATTAAGACATTCATAAGGCACGTTTTCAATAGGCATAACTACCTTTACTAATAAACTCCCTATAGCTAAACTATATACAGTACAACTCCGAAAATCCGGACCGGACAACACGAGAATCCAGACTCTGGAGTGATTACAACTTCCGGGTGTTGGTATGTCACTGGGCATGCGCAAGTTCAGAGAGGCAACAAGCGACGTCACGCAAAGGCAGAGAGAAATCTGAGCTCCACAACTGCGCACTACAGTTTGCCATACATGACCGGTACCTGTGCAGGTAGTTACCATCTTTACACTGCACAGTACCGTTATACCTGTATACTGTACTGTAGTATTGTATTGTACAGTAGTGTACTGTACCAATGTCTCCTAAAGTGGATAAGGGGTCTAAACAGAAGCAGATGAGAAACACTCTGAAATCGAGTGATAAACTTGAAATTATCAAGAAACTCAAATCAGGAGTTAGTATTTCTGTTCTAATGGAAACGTATGACATTGGGAAGTCTACCATTTATAATATAAAAAATGCAAAAAATAAAATTCTACAGTTTACAGCCTCATCTGAGCCTTACAACAAAATTGCAGAAAGAAAAAGTTTACCTAAGCCAAAGTTAGAAAACCTCGATAAGGTTTTGCATGAATGGTTTTTGATTAAACGATCAGAAGGTATGGCAATTTCTGGGTCAATGCTTATCACCAAAGCAAAATCTTTTAAGGAGCAAATGAACATTGATTCTGAATGTAACTTTAGCAGTGGATGGCTTAGGAATTTCAAAATGCGTCATGGTATTAGACAGCTAAATGTTGTTGGAGAAAGACAGTCGGCTGATACACATGCTGCAGCAGACTATAGTGCAACATTTGAAAACATTTTCATGGACTATGATCTCACACCTGATCAAATTTACAATGCAGATGAAACGGGAGTTTTCTGGAAATGTCTGCCCACTAAAACTCTGGCTGGAAACCAAGATCAAAAGGGTTTAAGATGAATAAAGAAAGACTAAGTGGTAGATTTATCATAGTGGGAGCCGACATGATACAATGTAGCGTATCATGTCCGCCGCACATCGATAAATGCTGATAGCATACGCTGCTGGCATTTATCATTGCACCAGCAGTTCTTGTGAACTGCTTGTGCAATGCCACCCCCTGCAGATTTGCGACCAATTGGCCGCTAGCAGGGGGTGTCAATCAGCCCGATCATATTCGATCAGGTTGATTCCTGTCCGAGGCCTCAGAGCAGGTGGACAAGTTATGGAGCAGCGATCTTTAGACCGCTGCTTCATAACTTCTGTTTCCGGTGAGCCTAAAGGCTCGCACGGAAACAGGGGCATCAAGCTCTATACGGAGCTTGATAAATCGGCCCCTAACTGTCCTCACCTGTGCTAATGCTTCTGGACAGCATAAAATCAAGCTTCTGGTGATTGGCAAAGTTAAGCAACCACGGGCATTTAAAGGAGTTTTGCACCTCCCTGTGACTTATAAAGCTCAAAAAAATGCTTGGATGGACAAAGACATTTTTTAAGATTGGTTTGTTATGGATTTTATTCCATCAGTTTGCTTTGGGAAAGCCTGCTAACACAAAGTGCTTGCTGCTTCTTGACAACTGTAGGGTTCACCCCCATGAATCAAAATTAGCGTCTGATTGTGGAAATATTTTTGCATCTTACTTGCCACCAAATGTTACATAATTAATTCAGCCCATGGACCAATGAATCATTAGGAACTTCAAATGCCATTATAAAAATGACTTTATGATGCAAATGTTAAACAAGGATGTTGATTCTATAGAATTTCAACGCAAATTTAAAATAAAAGATGCAGTGTTTTCTCTTGTAAATGCATGGAACGCAGTCAAGCCACTCTTTTAAGAGCATGGCGAAAGTTATGGCCAAATGTGATGCATGAGAGCTAGAGTGGGACGAAAATGAAGATCTTGTAGAGCAGAGAGCATCTGAAGTGAATGAACTCATGAAATCTGTCATATTAGCTCGGGATGACAACCCTCTATGCAAACGTATGAAGATGACATAGAAAAGTGGATTATGCATTGAAGATGATGTTGAGATGGCATCCACTTTTACAGATCAAGAAATCATTGACAGCATCACAAATCCAGATAAGATAGATAATTCTGACGAAGAAGATGACAGACTTGAAATTGAAAAGGTATCTTGGGCTACTGCTGAAAAATGCATGTGGAACACAACCATAGCTTTACACTCCAAGACGTCATGCAAGTGCACATGGTGCAAAAAGTTTTTTTTTCCCAAAGAAATTACAAAGTTGCAGACAATGTGACATACGAAGATATTTACAGAAATTAACAGAAGCATCTGTCATCCAAACTACCAATCAACTGGTGCAGCAAACATCACAACACTCAATCCACAAACAGATCCCCTTGCACAGCAGGAAGAAGTAAACATGTCATATGCAGGTACAGAACTGTACTGTATTTTAATAAAAATAAAATGCTTTACACAGTGCAGTATTTACTAAAAAAAACATCTCTTGTTATCTTTTAAAACAGAGGAAATAATCTGCTAATAGCCATCCTGCACCGCAGAAGCTCTGTTCACAAGCGGATCACCAGGTGTAGCAGATGTTAGCGTTCGGTGAACAAGCAGTTCAGCATGTGCCGAAGAAATACCTGTAACCGAAAGGAATGTACATATGCAGGTACAATACTGTACTCTATTTTAATAAACAAGGCAATCTGTACATTAATTATTTATAAAAAAAAACATTAACACGTCTTTTTTATTATTTACAGGTATTTTATCAGCGATGTCCGAAAATCCGGAAAATGCAAAAATACGGACCGGGCAAATCCCCAAGCAGTCCTGATTTTTGGAGTTGTACTGTAGACTTCTAAACATGAATACATGCTGTGCCTGTAACAAGCAAGGCCCTTTAGCTAATGCTAAGGCTACAGAATACAAAATATTTTAGGCAATTAGAAGATTCCAAATTTGTGGAAACAGATTGGGGAAGTTCCTTTCCTGTCCCAGCATGACTTGGACCCTGTGCACAAAGCAAAGTCCATGAAGACAAGCTTTGTCAAGTTTGGTGTGGATGAACTTGAGTGACCTGCATAGAACCTTGACCTTAATCCCATTGAACACCTTTAGGATGAATTGGAGAGCCAGACCTTCTCGTCCAACATAAGTGCCAGGCCTCATAAATGCTCTTTTAGCTCAGTGTGCACAAATTCCCACAGAAACACTCCAAAATCGTGTGCAAAGCCTTCCCAGTAGAGTGTCAACCACCAGAAGGGTGGGCAACTCCATATTAATGCCCAAGGTATCGAAATGGGCTATCCCACACAATTCATATAGGTGTGATGACCAGGAGTTCACATTATTTTGACCATAAGGGGTTAAAAACACAGTAGAAGCACCACTCATGACAGATTGGAAAATGGCTCTGATCCAATCAACAGTAATAGTGACACGACTCATATTTGGAACTAGCACTGCTGATTGAATCCAATCAACAGAGTTTTCCGCTCTGGACCAGCAGTGATCTACGCGTCCCAAGTGGTATTTCTACTGTGTGTTTAACCCATTTGCGGCAGTTAAACAAACAGTAGTGTAGGGTTAATGGTCTTAAAATTACATACACAGATTATATCATGTCATTGTTTGACTATAATGACCTTTAAATAAAATCTTTTGATACGGTGCTCCATTCAACAGCTTTAGTGAGACTAAGTCCTAACATTCAATCCCTTATCAACTCCCATCTAGTGCTCTTGCAAATGGATAACATTCTTGTAAAACTGCTGCCATCTAATGCTCCAGAAAAAGTCCGGCTCCTAAGCATTACATCCCCGCTTTTCAACAAAAGATTCCAAGGAACAAAGAAAAACTAATAATAGAAGTAAATTTGAAAATTGTTTAAATTTGAATCATGACAGAAAGACTTTGAGTTTCATATCCCTTTAACATAAATGCAATAATCAATAAATTATGGGAGGATAGTGACCACGATGTATTGTAAAAAAATGCTCAAAAAATATGTCTTTAATGTAAAAAATATTGTTTATAACAGTTAATAAATGAAGGGTTATTACATATATAATTCTTGAAAATGTTAAAACAGTGATAAATATTTAAATGTAAAAATGTAAAAAGTATAAACAATTAGTATTTATTTCTGAAGACAGCGATCAAGATTCATTAATGCTACTTGGGTAATTGTTTTGTGCTTTTGAAATTATAAAGCAATGCATTACTGACCATTTAGGCCAAAAACTTATATCATATTAAAGGTACATAAACCCCCCCAAAAAATTCTTTCATAATTCAGATAAAATGTAAAGTTAAAAGAAAACAAAAAAAGCTACTTCTATTATTAAATTGATTTTGTTCTCTTAGTATCCTTTATTGAAAAGCATGCAGGAAGTGGTTGGAGCGTGCACGTCACTGGAGCAATATATGTCTGCAGTGTTATAACCATGTTATACATTTGCAAGAACAGTAGGCAGCAGCAGTGTTTCCTGCCATGTACTGCTCCAGAAATGTGCACAATACCTGTCAAGATATCTCTCCAATAAAGGATATCATAAGAACAAAGTTAATTTGATAACAAAAGTAAACTGAAAATTTAGATCAGACATCCTCAAACATGGCCCTCCAGAGGTTTTGGAACTACATTTCCCATGATGCTCAGCAAGCTGATATGCTGGCTGAGCATAATAAGAAATGTAGTTCCAAAACCTCTGGAGGGCCAAGTTTGGTGTACTAAAATAAAACGTATGGTAGACATTCT
The DNA here is from genome assembly GCF_027579735.1 of Bombina bombina. NCBI lineage: Eukaryota > Metazoa > Chordata > Amphibia > Anura > Bombinatoridae > Bombina > Bombina bombina. The sequence continues at coordinate 716,464,565 of NC_069502.1, read as the reverse complement.
TGTCACTGGTCTGTGTAAGATAACAAAAAGATGCTAAGTAAACAAGGGCATCTTTTCTGTTGTGACTCTCTATGTAATTACACAAATGTGCATATTTATAGCCTCCAACATAAAGAATTTAGAACTGTGAAGTAATCATGTGACAGAACATCTTGACTTATCTATTTAAAAGGCAAATTCTATAGCAATTCTCTCACACATGACATTTGACTGGGAGATAAAATAAGTTTTTAAATAAGAGAAGAAATAGGATGGGTTGACAATATTGTTGATTTTAACAAAATAGTCTTACTGTATGGTAAACCAGACAGGATGGTTTTCAGCATAATATTTATTTGTATAATTTATTTTAGTTTTATAGCATGATAAAAAAAGAAAAGAAGAAATCCAAATAGATTTAGGTAATGGGACAGTTCTTATTGACTTTGAGTGTGTTTCTTTGTAATAAAGTTTTGTATATACAAACATGTACAACAGGAATTCTGTACACGGATAGTAAATCTTTACATTCAAAATATAATATTTTTTTATAACATTTTTAATTGTGTATAGTAAAAAAAAAAGTTTGAAATGAACTTTCACTCTTTATTTTCCTACGGCTAGATTTGGAGTTTGGCGGTAAAAGGGCTGTTAACGCTCCGCGGGTTTTTTTCTGGCCGCACCATAAATTTAACTCTGGTATCGAGAGTTCAAACAAATGCTGCGTTAGGCTCCAAAAAAGGAGCGTAGAGCATATTTAGCGCAAATGCAACTCTCGATACCAGAGTTGCTTACGGACGCGGCCGGCCTCAAAAACGTGCTCGTGCACGATTCCCCCATAGGAAACAATGGGGCTGTTTGAGCTGAAAAAAAACCTAACACCTGCAAAAAAGCAGCGTTCAGCTCCTAACGCAGCCCCATTGTTTCCTATGGGGAAACACTTCCTACGTCTGCACCTAACACCCTAACATGTACCCCGAGTCTAAACACCCCTACCCTTACACTTATTAACCCCTAATCTGCCGCCCCCGCTATCGCTGACCCCTGCATTACACTTTTAACCCCTAATCTGCCGCTCCGTAAACCGCCGCCACCTACGTTATCCCTATGTACCCCTAATCTGCTGCCCTAACATCGCCGACCCCTATGTTATATTTATTAACCCCTAATCTGCCCCCCACAACGTCGCCGACACCTACCTACACTTATTAACCACTAATCTGCCGAGCGGACCTGAGCGCTACTATAATAAAGTTATTAACCCCTAATCCGCCTCACTAACCCTATCATAAATAGTATTAACCCCTAATCTGCCCTCCCTAACATCGCCGACACCTACCTTCAATTATTAACCCCTAATCTGCCGACCGGAGCTCACCGCTATTCTAATAAATGTATTAACCCCTAAAGCTAAGTCTAACCCTAACACTAACACCCCCCTAAGTTAAATATAATTTTTATCTAACGAAATAAATTAACTCTTATTAAATAAATGATTCCTATTTAAAGCTAAATACTTACCTGTAACATAAATCCTAATATAGCTACAATATAAATTACATTTATATTATAGCTATTTTAGGATTAATATTTATTTTACAGGTAACTTTGTATTTATTTTAACCAGGTACAATAGCTATTAAATAGTTAAGAACTATTTAATAGTTACCTAGTTAAAATAATTACAACATTACCTGTAAAATAAATCCTAACCTAAGATATAATTAAACCTAACACTACCCTATCAATAAAATAATTAAATAAACTACCTACAATTACCTACAATTAACCTAACACTACACTATCAATAAATTAATTAAACACAATTGCTACAAATAAATACAATTAAATAAACTATCTAAAGTACAAAAAATAAAAAAGAACTAAGTTACAGAAAATAAAAAAATATTTACAAACATAAGAAAAATATTACAACAATTTTAAACTAATTACACCTACTCTAAGCCCCCTAATAAAATAACAAAGACCCCCAAAATAAAAAATTCCCTACCCTATTCTAAAATACAAAAATTACAAGCTCTTTTACCTTACCAGCCCTGAACAGGGCCCTTTGCGGGGCATGCCCCAAGAAGTTCAGCTCTTTTGCCTGTAAAAAAAAACATACAATACCCCCCCCCCAACATTACAACCCACCACCCACATACCCCTAATCTAACCCAAACCCCCTTAAATAAACCTAACACTAATCCCCTGAAGATCTTCCTACCTTGTCTTCACCATCCAGGTATCACCGATCCGTCCTGGCTCCAAGATCTTCATCCAACCCAAGCGGGGGTTGGCGATCCATAATCCGGTGCTCCAAAGTCTTCCTCCTATCCGGCAAGAAGAGGACATCCGGACCGGCAAACATCTTCTCCAAGCGGCATCTTCTATGTTCTTCCATCCGATGACGACCGGCTCCATCTTGAAGACCTCCAGCGCGGATCCATCCTCTTCTTCCGACGACTAGACGACGAATGACGGTTCCTTTAAGGGACGTCATCCAAGATGGCGTCCCTCGAATTCCGATTGGCTGATAGGATTCTATCAGCCAATCGGAATTAAGGTAGGAATTTTCTGATTGGCTGATGGAATCAGCCAATCAGAATCAAGTTCAATCCGATTGGCTGATCCAATCAGCCAATCAGATTGAGCTCGCATTCTATTGGCTGATCGGAACAGCCAATAGAATGCGAGCTCAATCTGATTGGCTGATTGGATCAGCCCATCGGATTGAACTTGATTCTGATTGGCTGATTCCATCAGCCAATCAGAAAATTCCTACCTTAATTCCGATTGGCTGATAGAATCCTATCAGCCAATCGGAATTCGAGGGACGCCATCTTGGATGACGTCCCTTAAAGGAACCGTCATTCGTCGTCTAGTCGTCGGAAGAAGAGGATGGATCCGCGCTGGAGGTCTTCAAGATGGAGCCGGTCGTCATCGGATGGAAGAACATAGAAGATGCCGCTTGGAGAAGATGTTTGCCGGTCCGGATGTCCTCTTCTTGCCGGATAGGAGGAAGACTTTGGAGCACCGGATTATGGATCGCCAACCCCCGCTTGGGTTGGATGAAGATCTTGGAGCCAGGACGGATCGGTGATACCTGGATGGTGAAGACAAGGTAGGAAGATCTTCAGGGGATTAGTGTTAGGTTTATTTAAGGGGGTTTGGGTTAGATTAGGGGTATGTGGGTGGTGGGTTGTAATGTTGGGGGGGGTATTGTATGTTTTTTTTTACAGGCAAAAGAGCTGAACTTCTTGGGGCATGCCCCGCAAAGGGCCCTGTTCAGGGCTGGTAAGGTAAAAGAGCTTGTAATTTTTGAATTTTAGAATAGGGTAGGGAATTTTTTATTTTGGGGGTCTTTGTTATTTTATTAGGGGGCTTAGAGTAGGTGTAATTAGTTTAAAATTGTTGTAATATTTTTCTTATGTTTGTAAATATTTTTTTATTTTCTGTAACTTAGTTCTTTTTTATTTTTTGTACTTTAGATAGTTTATTTAATTGTATTTATTTGTAGCAATTGTGTTTAATTAATTTATTGATAGTGTAGTGTTAGGTTAATTGTAGGTAATTGTAGGTAGTTTATTTAATTATTTTATTGATAGGGTAGTGTTAGGTTTAATTATATCTTAGGTTAGGATTTATTTTACAGGTAATTTTGTAATTATTTTAACTATTTTAGCTATTAAATAGTTCTTAACTATTTAATAGCTATTGTACCTGGTTAAAATAAATACAAAGTTACCTGTAAAATAAATATTAATCCTAAAATAGCTATAATATAAATGTAATTTATATTGTAGCTATATTAGGATTTATGTTACAGGTAAGTATTTAGCTTTAAATAGGAATCATTTATTTAATAAAGGTTAATTTATTTCGTTAGATAAAAATTATATTTAACTTAGGGGGGTGTTAGTGTTAGGGTTAGACTTAGCTTTAGGGGTTAATACATTTATTAGAATAGCGGTGAGCTCCGGTCGGCAGATTAGGGGTTAATAATTGAAGGTAGGTGTCGGCAATGTTAGGGAGGGCAGATTAGGGGTTAATACTATTTATGATAGGGTTAGTGAGGCGGATTAGGGGTTAATAACTTTATTATAGTAGCGCTCAGGTCCGCTCGGCAGATTAGGGGTTAATAAGTGTAGGTAGGTGTCGGCGACGTTGTGGGGGGCAGATTAGGGGTTAATAAATATAACATAGGGGTCGGCGATGTTAGGGGCAGAAGATTAGGGGTACATAGGGATAACGTAGGTGGCGGCGCTTTGCGGTCGGAAGATTAGGGGTTAATTATTTTAAGTAGCTTGCGGCGACGTTGTGGGGGGCAAGTTAGGGGTTAATAAATATAATATAGGGGTCGGCGGGGTTAGGGGCAGCAGATTAGGGGTACATAAGTATAACGTAGGTGGCGGTCGGCAGATTAGGGGTTAAAAATTTTAATCGAGTGGCGGCGATGTGGGGGGACCTCGGTTTAGGGGTACATAGGTAGTTTATGGGTGTTAGTGTACTTTAGGGTACAGTAGTTAAGAGCTTTATAAACCGGCGTTAGCCAGAAAGCTCTTAACTCCTGCTATTTTCAGGCGGCTGGAATCTTGTCGTTAGAGCTCTAACGCTCACTGCAGAAACGACTCTAAATACCGGCGTTAGAAAGATCCCATTGAAAAGATAGGCTACGCAAATGGCGTAGGGGGATCTGCGGTATGGAAAAGTCGCGGCTGTAAAGTGAGCGTTAGACCCTTTTATCACTGACTCCAAATACCAGCGGGCGGCCAAAACCAGCGTTAGGAGCCTCTAACGCTGGTTTTGACGGCTACCGCCGAACTCTAAATCTAGGCCCTAGTTTTTAAACAAATGTATGACTTAGATTACGTGCGGTATTTCTTTTCTGCAAGGGATATGGTCTTTGGGCCCCTGATATTACAAGTTGCGCGTTCTATCTTTTGTGCGATATGGTCTTTTACGCAACAATCCATTCCTCACTCAAAGAGCTGTAGTTATGTGTTTTGCAAAACAAAAAAGTTTCACAAAACACATCCAAAATACCTTACAATCAGCTAGATTACGAGTTTTGCGTTATGAGTGAAAATTCATTGTTATGCTTCATAACGATACTTTTTCCCTAACGCCGCTATTACAAGTCTTGGCAGAATAGGTGTACCGCACACCTTTTTGGCCATCACGCAACGTCAGTACCGCACTTTTAAAAAAGTAATTTTTCAATAGGACTTCCATAGTGCCGGTATTACGAGTTTGCCTGGGAGGCCAAAAAGTGAGCGTTACAGCCTAAAATGACAAGATCCGTACCGCCATCTAAAGTCAGTAGTTATGAGTTTTACGTTGCAAAGCTTTACCATAAAACTCATAACAAAACTGTCACAAAGTACACTAACACCCATAAACTACTTATTAACACCTAAACCGAGGCCCTCCCGCATCGCAAACACTAAAAATAAAATGATTAACCCCTAATCCGCCGCTCCAGACATCGCCGCCACTATTAAAATGTATTAACCCCTATTCCGCCACTCCCCGACATCATCGCCACTATAATAAACCTTTTCACCCCTAAACCGCTGCCCTCCCGCATCGCAAACACTATTTAAATATTATTAACTCCTAATCTTCCGTCCATCCACACCGCCGCTATAATAAACCTATTAACCACTAAACCGCAAGCCTCCCACAACAAAATATACTAAATTAAACTATTAACCCCTAAACCTCTGGCCTCCCACATCACTACATAAATATATTAACCCCTAAACCTAACCCTAACGTAACCCTAACTCTAACGTAACCCTAACCCTAACACCCCCTACCTTAAATATAATTAAAATAAATCTAAATAAAACTTATAATTATTACCTAGATAATTCCTATTTAAAACTAAATACAAACTTACCTGTAAAAAAACCCCTAAGCTAGCTACAAAATAACTAATAGTTACATTGTAGTTATCTTAGGTTTTTTTTTATTTCACAGGTAAGTTTGTATTTTTTTTAACTAGGTAGACTAGTTATTAAATAGTTATTAACTATTTACTAGCTACCTAATTAAAATAAATACAAAGTTACCTATAAAATAAAACCTAACATGCCTTACACTAAAACCTAACATCACAATCAAATAAAATAAATTAAATTATTAAAATACAATTATCTAAATTACAAAAACAAAACAAAACACTAAATTACTCAAAAACAAATTACCCCTAATCTAATAGCCCTATCAAAACAAAAAAGCTTCCCCAAATAAAAAAAACCCTAGCCTACACTAAACTGCCAATGGTCCTTAAAAGGGGATTTTGCAGGGCATTGCCCCAAAGATATCAGCTCTTTTACATGTAAAAAAAATACAAACAACCCACCAATAGTAAAACCCACCACCGACCCAACCAAACCCCCCAAATAAAAACCTATATAGCTCTTTTACATTGCCCAAACCCTAAGCTAAAAATAAAACCCACCCAATGAACCCTTAAAAAAACCTAACACTAACCCAGACGATACACTTACAGTTTTCGAAGACCGGACATCTATCCTCATCCATGCGGCAGAAGTCCTCATCGAAGTCGGCAGAAGTCTTCATCCAAGCGGGCAGAAATCCTCCTCGAAACCGGCAGAAGTCTTCATCCAAGCGGGCAGAAGGCTTCATTCAAGCGGCAGAAGTCTTCATCCAGACGGCATCTTCTATCCTCATCCATCCAGAGCGGAGCGGGTCGATCTTCAAGACATCCGGCACGGAGCATCCTCTTCTTCCGATCGTCGTAGGAAAATGTAGTTTCCCTTTAAATGACGTCATCCAAGATGGCGTCCCTTACATTCCGATTGGCTGATAGAATTCTATCAGCCAATAGGAATTAAAGGGGAAAAAATCCTATTGGCTGATCCAATCAGCCAATAGGATTGAGCTTTAATCCTATTGGCTGATCCAATCAGCCAATAGGATTGAGCTTTCATTCTATTGGCTATTCCAATCAGCCAATAGGATTGAGCTTTCATTCTATTGGCTATTCCAATCAGCCAATAGGATTGAGCTTGCATTCTATTGGCTGATTGGAATAGCCAATAGAATGCAAGCTCAATCCTATTGGCTCTTTTACATTGCCCAAACCCTAAGCTAAAAATAAAACCCACCCAATAAACCCTTAAAAAACCTAACACTAACCCCCGATGATCCACTTACAGTTTTCGAAGACCGGACATCCATCCTCATCCAGGTGGCAGAAGTCCTCATCGAAGCCGGCAGAAGTCTTCATCCAAGCGGGCAGAAGTCCTCTTCAAAGCTGGCAGAAGTCTTCATCCAAGCAGGCAGAAGTCTTCATCCAAGCGGCATCTTCTATCTTCATCCATCCGGCGCGGAGCGATCCATCTTCAAGACATCCCGCGCAGAGCAACCTCTTCTTCCAATCGTCGCTGGAAAATTAAGTTTCCCTTTAAGTGAAGTCATCCAAGATGGCGTCCCTTACATTCCGATTGACTGATAGAATTCTATCAGCCAATAGGAATTAAAGGGGAAAAAATCCTATTGGCTGAGCCAATCAGCCAATAGGATTGAGCTTTAATCCTATTGGCTGATCCAATCAGCCAATAAAATTGAGCTTTAATCCTATTGGCTGATCCAATCAGCCAATAGGATTAAGCTTGCATTCTATAGGCTATTCCAATCAGCCAATAGGATTGAGCTCGCATTCTATTGGCTGATTGGAATAGCCAATAGAATGCAAGCTCAATCCTATTGGCTGATTGGATCAGTCAATAGGATTAAAGCTCAATCCTATTGTCTGATTGGATCAGCAAATAGGATTTTTTCCCCTTTAATTCCTATTGGCTGATAGAATTCTATCAGCCAATCAGAATATAAAGGACACCATCTTGGATGACGTCACTTAAAGAGAAACGTCATTTTCCAGCGACGATCGGAAGAAGATGATGCTGCGCGCCTGATGTCTTGAATATGGACCCGCTCCGCACCGGATGGATGAAGATAGAAGATGCCGTCTGGATGAAGACTTCTGCCGCTTAGATGAAGACTTCTGCCTGCTTGGATGAAGACTTCTGCCGGCTTTGAGGAGGACTTCTGCCCGCTTGGATGAAGACTTCTGCCGGCTTCGATGAGGACTTCTGCTGCCTGGATGAGGATAGATGTCCGGTCTTCGAAAACTGTAAGTGGATTATCGGGGGTTAGTGTTAGGTTTTTTTAAGGGTTTATTGGGTGGGTTTTATTTTTAGCTTAGGGTTTGGGCAATGTAAAAGAGCTAAATGCCCTTTTAAGGACAATGCCCATCCAAATGCCCTTTTCAGGGCAATGGTTAGCTTAGATTTATTTAGATAGGTTTTTATTTGGGGGGTTTAGTTGGGTGGGTGGTGGGTTTAACTGTTGGGGGGTTGTTTGTATTTTTTTTACAGGTAAAAGAGCTGATTTCTTTGGGGCAATGCCCCGCAAAAGGCCCTTTTAAGGGCCATTGGCAGTTTAGTGTAGGCTAGGGTTTTTTTTTTTTTTTTGGGGGGGGATTTTTTATTTTGATAGGGCTATTAGATTTTTTTTGTGTAATTTAGTGTTTATTTTTTTTTGTAATTTAGATAATTGTATTTTAATAATTTAATTTATTTTATTTGATTGTAATGTTAGGTTTTAGTGTAAGGCAAGTTAGGTTTTATTTTACAGGTAACTATTTATTTTAATTAGGTAGCTAGTAAATAGTTAATAACTATTTACTAACTAGTCTACATAGTTAAAATAAATACAAACTTACCTGTGAAATAAAAATAAAACCTAAGATAGACACAATGTAACTATTAGTTATTTTGTAGCTAGCTTAGGTTTTCTTTTTACAGGTAAGTTTGTATTTAGTTTTAAATACAAATTATTTAGGTAATTATTTAGATTTATTTTAATTATATTTAAGTTAGGGGGTGTTAGGTTTACGTTAGGGTTAGGGTTATGCTTAGGGTTACGTTAGGGTTAGGTTTAGTGGTTAATATATTTATTTAGTGTTAGTGATGTTGGATGCCAGAGATTTAGGGGTTAATACCTTTAGTATAGTGGCGGCGACATTGGGGGTGGCAGATTTGGGTTTAATAACTGTATGTAGGTGGCGGCGATATCGGGAGCGGCAGATTAGGGGTGTTTAGACGTGGTTTTTATGTTACGGTGTTAAGTTTAAACATAACTTTCTTTCCCCATAGACATCAATGGGGCTGCGTTACGAGGCATTTTTGCCTACTCTCCCCATTGATGTCTATGGGGAAATCGTGCATGAGCACGTCAAAGCAGCGCTTATATTTGGGTGAGGTATGGAGCTCAACGCCACCATATCACCCGCGCAAGCCTGCTTTTTCAAAACCTGTAATATCAGCGCTATAGGGAAGTGAAATATCGCCGCTTTTGTGGCGGTCGTTAATTTCCCTTTAGCGCTCAAAACTCGTAATCTAGCTGAATGTACTCTAACACCCATGAACTACAATTTAACCCCTAAACCGCCACCCCCACATCGCAAACACTAAATAAATCTATTAACCCCTAAACCGCGATCCCCCTACATCACAAATACTATTTTTTAAAATTATTTTAAGGTAATTTATGTGTATTTTAATTGGGGTTAAATTATGGGGTGTTAGGTTAGGGGATTTAGTTATTAGTTTAATACTTTGTGTTGTGGATGGCTGTGTAGGGGTTAATAGATTTATTTATTGTTTGCGATGTGGGGGGAATGGTGGTTATAACTAGCACTATGATACAGTGAACATAGAGAAAATATGGCCCTACTGAGACAGACAGGACCGGTGCTACCCTTAAGTAATAACTACTAGAAGCAACACCCTAAAAACAGAGATTTAGGAAAAAAGATTAGGGTTTCATAGCACTCTCTCTCTTAATAGGGGTAAATACATTTATTTATTGTTTGCGATGTGGGGGGATGGCGGTTTAGGGGTTAATAGATTTATTTATTGTTTGTGATGTGGGGGGGAAGGTTGATTAAGGGTTAATAGATGTATTTAGATACTTTGCGATGTGGGGGGAAGTGGTGACATTTTATCACTGGAATATTAATCTAACTGTTATTAAAATATAGCTCACAGATTTTATCCCTGGCAATTCACATAGCTGGTTTTAAAATTGAATATTCAAGTAGTTAATTCTTATTCAAACAAATGTAAAACTATAGACTTAGGCTTTGGCCTAGTCTCTGTCTAAGAAGGACACTCCCAATAGCCTTTGAATGGCATTTGATAAACCACTCCCTATTGAATTGGGGTATAAAAAAATGGAACACCAAAACCTATATTTCTCTCTTTCCTCTTCCATCTCCGGATGAAAATGGCTGATATTGGAAAGGCAAGAAAGCACACATTAAAGAATTTGGCTAAGTATATTCCTGGGATTATTTTAGCAGTGTTGCACAGTTGCCCTGTATTAATTATTTAGACTGTTTTGCTGTAAAATAGATGTGTATATATACCTGTAAATATTTCTCTTATTGTTAACATATATTGATTCCTAATAAATTCTTTGGAAACAATGGAGACCCTTTTACAGTGTTTATTTCACTTAATTGTAATGGTTAAGTGGGTTTTTACATAGAATTATATATTTAGTGGTTTAAATTTAAAAATCTAGATATACATTTATAATAACCACAAGGGATGGTTGTTTAGGGGTAGGGTGTTAGGTATTTGGTCCACTTTTTCTTTATAGACTTCAATGGGGAATGCGAAAATGGGATGGCGGTTTCGCAATCACAGGTGTTTTTTCAGCATTTCTCCATTGATCTCTATGGGGGAACACATGCACATACACGCCAAGTTGAAACTTGATTTCTGTGCGGTATGCAGCATAAGACACATGTTAAATACGTTTTTTTTTCCAAACTTGTAATGGCAGCGTTATGCAAAATGTGAAAAGCCATGTCGCACACAGGGGTTTTTGCAATGGATTTGCCGTGCGGCTTGTAATCTTGCTGCATCTGATTTACCATTTAAGATTACTAGCTCTAAAGATATTGAAACTAGGAAAACATTCTCATACCTCCAACATTTAAAAAAAATGTGTCTAAGTTGTAAGAAGGAATGAGTAAGGGTAAGTCTGTTATTGGTTGGGCAATTTAGGGGCACAATTGGGCCATTCATGGGCATGAAAGTATTGGGAGAGGCTACAAGAGAAAAAAAGTGTGTGAGGTGGTTAAGAACTCCACATTCTAAAGCTTTTGGCTAATTTATGCACTGGGCACAGAAATAGGGGTATACAATGACAAGAAATTGTGATATGAGACTAAACAAATATAGTAAAGGAGGAGGGCCAGGGCCACCACTAGAAATTTTGGGGCCCCTGACTTAACCATTGATCAGCCCCCCCCCCCCCCTCCTTTGACATGTGCAATTTTTGACCATAAGGATTCACATATAGACACTCTAGCAGAAACGCAAAGCAACACACTCAGACACAGACATCCAAACAGACACTTAGCACTGGTTTACATTGACCTGACAAGTAATGAGGTAAACTACAGTTTTGTAAAAAAAGGAGATTTAGAAAACAAAATATGGAGTTCTGATTATCTTTTTGTAAAGGAAGATGGCAACTAAATGATGACAACAGCATGCAGTGACTGAAAGGAAGGACCCTGAACTGCCTAAACAGTAATTTAAAGGTTAAATGGTAGATTGGTGACTTCCGTAAAGGTCTCATTAGTCTCAAAGTCTGTAGAAAGATGTGAATAATCAGTAGTAAGGTCAAAATGTCCTAAAAAGGAACAGACAATGGACACACACACACAAACTCAAACTTGTACATCACCCAAGGAAAGACATACACACACAGAGAGACAACCACATAAAACACAGAAAGACATACATATATACACCCAAGGAAACACCTACAGAGACAGTCTCAGAAAACACACAAAGACATACATACACACACCCTCACTGAGACATCCACAGAAAACACACAAAGACATACACACACCCTTACAGAGACACCCACAGAAAACACACACCCTCACAGAGACATCCACAGAAAACACAGACATACATACATACACACACACCCTCACAGAGACACCCACAGAAAACATAGACATATACACCCACCCTCACAGAGGAATCCAGAGAAAATACACAAAGAAAAACATGCACACACCCTCACAGAGACACCCATAGAAAAAGCTGAAAGACATATGCACACACCCTCACAGACATCCACAGAAAATGCACAAATACATACACACCCACCCTCACAGAGAGAACCACAGAAAAAATACATACACACTCATAGAGACACAAACCAAAGCACAAAGACATAAACACAGACACCCACAGAAACACTCAACAGGAGGAAACACTTATGCACCTTGCATCGGCCTAGATCAACAGTGTGTGACATGCATGATAAAAAAAATAGCAGAAATTAAGAGATCACTTTTTTAAAGAATCATATTTGTAAATGTGCAAACAAAAATAATTCTGTGAATTCAAAATTGTACATTAAAGATCTGGGTAGATGGCTAGATGAAGAAAAATTCTTTTAAAAGGTTGACATATGTTTTTTTTATTTTTCCCCCAACCAAGAGCACCACTTCAAATATAGTGTACAAATATTTCCATCTGTCAGCTGTACTTATGGATTTTGAAAATGCTGTACTCTATATGGTCTTGGTGGAACCATAAGCTGTGGTACTCATACCATTAGATATGGTTAAATGCAGGATTTAGGCTTGTTGGTATGTATTTCAAAATTTAGTCAGCTGTAGTATAAACTGAACAGTTTTAAGTTAACCTCATTTCAAACACTGAGCAATTTTAGTCTGAGAGTATAACATGTTATGCAGATGTAAAAATATTAGATAAACTTGCATCTGGAAAGTCCTTGCATAAAGGGGCAGTAAACTGGAATGTAATATATATATATATATATATATATATACATATATATATATATATATATATATATATATATATATATATATATATATATATATATATATATATATATATATATAAATTAAAAAATGCATATCTGCAAAAAGGGCACCTACCATTTGTGTATTGAAGAAGAACTATTTCTGCATGGTTTTAAATATAGAATTTCTACAGCATTGTCAAATAATCATAAATTCACTGCTGCTAAAAAAATGTGTTTTTATGGACCCCTGGCCCCACCATACTACCACACTGAAGTTACGATCCGAAATTGCACAAAGAAATAAAAAAACATTTGCTAAGTAAGTCCTACCTCCTCTGCAAATGAAAGTGATCTGCCATCTGACTCAGGCACACACTGTACAAACAAAGTGCCAAGTCTGTCTCACACTGTGCATAGTGGTTTATTGCACACTCAGAAATGTAGTTTTTTTTTTAGTTCTTGCCTCATGGGGCCCCCCTGCCCCATTGGGCCCCTGACAGGAGTCACCCCTGTCACCCCCTGATGGCGGCCCTGAGGAGGGCTCAGCTTGCTATGTGTTTATATATTGTTACTATATATATATATATATATATATATATATATATATATATATATATAAAATATATATATATAAATTATCATTATTTTTATATGGATGATGGATTATTTTTCTTTAAACAATGTTCCTATAAGAATAACAATAGGACTGGCGAGTGCGAAATGGTTAGTAAAGATAATGGTTTAAAGTCTTTCGGCTAGATTTAGAGTTTTGCGTTAGCCGTCAAAAGCAGCATTAAGGGCTCCTAACGCTGCTTTTGGCCACCCGCTGGTATTTAGAGTCAGGCAGGTACAGGTCTACCGCTCACTTACCTACCGCGATTCCAGGCTACCGCAGATCCCCTTATGTCAATTGCGTATCCTATCTTTTCAATGGGATCTGCCTAACGCTGGTATTTGGAGTCTTGGGAGAAGTGAGCGGAACTACTGGGCTCTAAAGTACACTAACACCCATAAATTACCTATGTACCCCTAAACCGAGGCCCCCCCACATCGCCGCCACTGTAATAATTTTTTTAACCCCTAATCTGCCGACCGGACACTGCCGCCACCTACATTATCCCTATGAACCCCTAATCTTCTGCCCCTAACACCGCCGACCCCTATATTATATTTATTAACCCCTAATCTGCCCCCCCCACGTCGCCGCTACCTAACTACACTTATTAACCCCTAATCTGCCAACCGGACCTCACCACCACTATAATAAATGTATTAACCCCTAAACCGTCGCACACCCGCCTCGCAAACACCTTCGCTGCTACTATAATAAATTTATTAACCCCTAAACCTAACTCTAACCCTAACATCCCCCTAACATAAATATAATTTAAATTAAACAAAATAATATTCCTAAAATTAACTAAATTATTCCTATTTAAAACTAAATACTTACCTATAAAATAAACCCTAATATAGCTACAATATAACTAAGAGTTACATTGTAGCTATTTTAGGATTTATATTTATTTTACAGGCAACTTTGTATTTATTTTAACTAGGTACAATAGCTATTAAATAGGTTACTAAGTTACAATTAAACCTAACACTACACTATCATTACATTAATTAAATAAATTACCTACAATTACATAAAATAAAATACAATAAAATAAACTATTTTATAATACAAAAACAAACAAACACTAAATTACAAAAAATAAAAAAGAATTACAAGCAGTTTAAACTAATTACACCTAATCTAAGCCCCCTAATAAAATAAAAAAAGCCCCCAAAATAAAAAATTCTCTACCCTATTCTAAAATACAAAAGTAATCAGCTCTTTTACCAGCCCTTAAAAGGGCTTTTTGCAGGGCCTTGCCTTAAAGTAATCAGCTCTGTTGCATGAAAATAAAAATATAATACCCCCCCAACATTATAACCCACCACCCACATAACACTACTCTAACCCACCTAAACCCCCCTTAAAAAAAACCTATCGTTAACCCCCTGAAGATCTCCCTACCTTGAGTCGTCTTCACTCAGCCGAGCTGAATTCTTCATCCAAGGTGCGCAGAGGAGGTCCATCATCCGGTAGAAGTCTTCATCCAAGCGGGGCAAGAAGAGGTCCTCCATCCGGTAGAAGTGTTCATCCAGGCGGCGTCTTCAATCTTCATCCATCCGGAGCAGAGACATCTTCAAAGGAGCCGACGAGGAGCCATCCTCTTCTAGGTCTTCTTCTGATCGGAACAGCCAATAGAATGCAAGTTCAATACGATTGGCTGATTGGATCAGCCAATCGGATTGAACTTCAATCTGATTGGCTGATTGCATCAGCCAATCAGATTTTTTCTACCTTAATTCCGATTGGCTGATAGAATTCTATCAGCCAATCGGAATTGAAGGGACGCCATCTTGGATGATGTCCCTTAAAGTAACCTTCATTCGTCGTTAGTCCGTCGGTAGAAGAGGATGGCTCCGCGTCGGCTCCTTTGAAGATGGCTCCGCTCCGCTCCGGATGGATGAAGATTGAAGACGCCGCCTGGATGAACACTTCTACCGGATGGAGGACCTCTTCTTGCCCCGCTTGGATGAAGACTTCTACCGGATGATGGACCTCCTCTGCACACCTTGGATGAAGAATTCGGCTCGGCTGAGTGAAGACGACTCAAGGTAGGGAGATCTTCAGGGGGTTAGTGATAGGTTTTTTTAAGGGGGGTTTGGGTGGGTTAGAGTAGGGGTATGTGAGTGGTGGGTTGTAATGTTGGGGGGGGTATTGTATTTTTATTTTCATGCAAAAGAGCTGATTACTTTGGGGAAATGCCCCGCAAAAAGCCCTTTTAAGGGCTGGTAAAAGAGCTGATTACTTTTGTATTTTAGAATAGGGTAGGGAATTTTTTATTTTGGGGGGCTTTTTTATTTTATTAGGGGGCTTAGATTAGGTGTAATTAGTTTAAACTGCTTGTAATTCTTTTTTATTTTTTGTAATTTAGTGTTTTTTTTATTTTTTATTATAGAATAGTTTATTTTATTGTATTTTATTTTATGTAATTGTAGGTAATTTATTTAATTAATGTAATGATAGTGTAGTGTTAGGTTTCATTGTAACTTAGGTTAGGATTTATTTTACAGGTAATTTTGTAGTTACTTTAACTAGGTAGCTATTAAATAGTTATTAACTATTTAATAGCTATTGTACCTAGTTAAAATAAATACAAAGTTGCCTGTAAAATAAATATAAATCCTAAAATAGCTACAATGTAACTCTTAGTTATATTGTAGCTATATTAGGGTTTATTTTATAGGTAAGTATTACCGAGGACCCCCACATCGCCGCCACTGTAATAATTGTTTTAACCCCTAATCTGCCGACCGGACACTGCCGCCACCTACATTATCCCTATGAACCCCTAATCTTCCGCCCCTAACACCGCCGACCCCTATATTATATTTATTAACCCCTAATCTGCCCCCCCTACGTCGCCGCTACCTAACTACACTTATTAACCCCTAATCTGCCAACCGGACCTCACCACTACTATAATAAATGTATTAACCCCTAAACCGTCGCACACCCGCCTCGCAAACACCTTCGCTGCTACTATAATAAATTCATTAACCCCTAAACCTAACTCTAACCCTAACATCCCCCTAACATAAATATAATTTAAATTAAACAAAATAATATTCCTAAAATTAACTAAATTATTCCTATTTAAAACTAAATACTTACCTATAAAATAAACCCTAACATAGCTACAATATAACTAAGAGTTACATTGTAGCTATTTTAGGATTTATATTTATTTTACAGGCAACTTTGTATTTATTTTAACTAGGTACAATAGCTATTAAATAGGTTACTAAGTTACAATTAAACCTAACACTACACTATCATTACATTAATTAAATAAATTACCTACAATTACATAAAATAAAATACAATAAAATAAACTATTTTATAATACAAAAACAAACAAACACTAAATTACAAAAAATAAAAAAGAATTACAAGCAGTTTAAACTAATTACACCTAATCTAAGCCCCCTAATAAAATAAAAAAAGCCCCCAAAATAAAAAATTCTCTACCCTATTCTAAAATACAAAAGTAATCAGCTCTTTTACCAGCCCTTAAAAGGGCTTTTTGCAGGGCCTTGCCCTAAAGTAATCAGCTCTGTTGCATGAAAATAAAAATATAATACCCCCCCAACATTATAACCCACCACCCACATACCACTACTCTAACCCACCTAAACCCCCCTTAAAAAAACCTATCGTTAACCCCCTGAAGATCTCCCTACCTTGAGTCGTCTTCACTCAGCCGAGCCGAATTCTTCATCCAAGGTGCGCAGAGGAGGTCCATCATCCGGTAGAAGTCTTCATCCAAGCGGGGCAAGAAAAGGTCCTCCATCCGGTAGAAGTGTTCATCCAGGCGGCGTCTTCAATCTTCATCCATCCGGAGCGGAGACATCTTCAAAAGGAGCCGACGAGGAGCCATCCTCTTCTAGGTCTTCTTCTGATCGGAACAGCCAATAGAATGCAAGTTCAATACGATTGGCTGATTGGATCAGCCAATCGGATTGAACTTCAATCTGATTGGCTGATTGCATCAGCCAATCAGATTTTTTCTACCTTAATTCCGATTGGCTGATAGAATTCTATCAGCCAATCGGAATTGAAGGGACGCCATCTTGGATGATGTCCCTTAAAGTAACCTTCATTCGTCGTTAGTCCGTCGGTAGAAGAGGATGGCTCCGCGTCGGCTCTTTTGAAGATGGCTCCGCTCCGGATGGATGAAGATTGAAGACGCCGCCTGGATGAACACTTCTACCGGATGGAGGACCTCTTCTTGCCCCGCTTGGATGAAGACTTCTACCGGATGATGGACCTCCTCTGCACACCTTGGATGAAGAATTCGGCTCGGCTGAGTGAAGACGACTCAAGGTAGGGAGATCTTCAGGGGAAAGCGAGAGTTTAGAAGTGCGCTTAGGAACTAATACCAAGCACCTCTCTAAGAGACACTATCCCTAAAAAGTGTCAAGATGTGATAAAAATGGTGTGTTAAGCTTTTTAGGGCTTATAGATAGAGAGGGCGCCAAGGGCTAAAGGTATCAGACACCAATATAGTGTAAAAAATTATTTATTTAATAAAAATCAAACTATAAACATAAGAATCAACAAATAAACATAAAATCAACCAATCTAAATAGGGACGTCTCCCTAGGTATTTATAAAATCCTATGTAACGGCTAGTTGCTAAAATGTATTAAATATAAGAGTTCAGATAGACAAAAAATACATGTATGATCTGTAAAATTGCATAAATCAGTCAATAGCTAAAACTCAAGATAGATAAAACAAACACCTTTATGCATAGGTTAAAAAATTAGAAAAGCATATGCCCAAAGGATACAGCAGATATTCACTGTATGATATAGATTAGCGTGTTATTTTCCAATAGAGGAGATTAGTCCTGTATATGTCCAGTATATTTGAAAATGTAAAGTGCTTAGTGTCAAAGTTATAACATTGTTGAAGCAGTATTTTACTTTACTTTACCGCCTGTGAAGTCTTCAGTCACACCAGGGACCGCTGCGGGAGCCAAGACAGTCTCTCCCGAGTTGCAAACACAGATCTCACACGTGTGTATGAACGGCCGTTTACGGACGGCGTCTGACGTCACGCCTGGTCCGTATTGTTTCTTATGTAGGCTGTATAGTAGCGTACTGATATTCAGTGTAACCAAATTGTAGATTTTTTCAGCTTCTTCGATGCACAAGCCCTCTATTCATAGGTTTAAGCTTGCAGGTACAGTTGGATATTCAGATTCATCCACACTGTCAGAAATTTGTAGTGAAGAAATTAACCCGGGTTAAAAATAGCGATATTGTTCCTAGATGGGGTGAACTTTATTCACTCTTAGTAAGCTGCTACAAAGTCACAAGGTAATCGACGCGTTTCACCCACCTGTGGGCTTTATCAAGATGATTGTGACTTACAGTAAAGGCCTTTTAAATATTCCAAAGGTGTGTGATTGGCTGTGTGTCTAATTGGTGTTTCTCATTCACAGGATAGTTTAAGGTGGTATATACTTCTTCCTCTATTTCAAGTTAAAGTATCTCAAAATAAAAACATATTAATAGTAAAACAGAATCCTATGGTACATATCTTTACAAATACACAAAATCTATATTACAGTGTGTTCCCTACAAGATTTCCTATTTTAAGACATTGTATATTAAAATTGCAACATGCCAAAATTGAATATAAATGAAGTTGGTTTATCCAATGTATATACAGATCTTATTGATATGGTACATCCTTCGTAGAAAACATACGAAACCTAATGTCATTCCGACATATATATACACATAGATAAAATATTTACATATGCCCTATTTTAAAAGGTAAGCAAACTTGTTCTAAATTTATGAAACACGATATACAGTTTAGTTAAATGACAGTGCTACCCATAAGTTAATGTGATATTATAAAAAATAATGATAAAAAATAAAAATAATAAAATGAAAAAGATATAAATGAAAAGAGAGAAAGAGAATGAAGAAAGCAAGTGAGGTTTAATTATAAATTTAAACGTGGTTCATTCAAATAAAAATGGTGAAAGATCTAGTTCTGAGTTAAGTCCTAGTGGATATAAAGTGCTATATTTATAAATTAATTCCGCTTCTTTAATTAATAGAGTTTTCTCTGTGTTACCCCCCCTCCAGTGTCCTTTAATTTTTTGTACCCCCCAATAGTTTAGATCTTTGGTATTCCCATGATGAGTGTCTTTAAAGTGCTTATATAATGAGGTGTCATCTCTCCCTTTTTCTATGTTTAACAAGTGTTCCCTTATTCTGTCTTTAAGACATCGGGTAGTTTCACCAAAATAGAACAGATTGCACGAGCATTTCAATACGTAAATAATATTTTTGTGTGTACATCTTATGACTTCTTTTATGATAAGAGTATTTTTGGAGTTATTAATTATCAGAGCCTTCATTTTTGAGCTGTGTTTACATGATTTGCATGTATAGCAGGGAAAGAAACCGGTAGGTTTCTTTCCCATCATATCTGTCTGAGAGTTGATTGTTGTGCTTCTCCTAAGTTCACTTGGAGCTAGCATTGTTCTAAAATTCCTTGCTTTTTTAAAAATAAATGTGGGTTTATCTTCTAGTTGTGCACCAATTATGTTGTCTTCTTTCAGCAAGTACCAATTTTTTCTTATTATATTTTTGATAATGGAATGATCAGCATTGTAATCAGTAATAAAAGGGACTTTGATTTTGTCAGTAATATCTTTAGTTCTAATTTTGTAGTCCAAAAGATTTTCTCTATTTGTCTTTCTGGCTTTGTCAATAGCTATATTTACATTGTTAGCTTCATAACCTCTGCTGTGGAATTTTTCTGTCAAGATTGTAACCTGGTTCTCAAAGTCCTCTACTCTAGAGCAATTTTTTTTAATCCGTAAGGTCTGTCCATATGGAATATTATCTTTCCATATTTTCAAATGGCAGCTTTCTGCGTGTATTAAGTTATTGCACTCTACTTCTTTAAAGTGCGTTTTGGTTTCTATCTCGCCATTAATGACCATAATTTCAAGATCTAGAAAATTGACTTGCTCTCGACTATACTGGTTAGTGAATTTGAGACCATAATTATTTACATTCATTTTTTTAAAAAGCTCAATTAAATCTTTCTCTGGACCTCTCCAAACGATCAAGAGATCGTCTATGTACCGTTTATACAGTACGAGGCTCGCACCGAGTATGTCATCTTTGAAGAAATTCTCTTCCCAAAAACCCATAAAGAGATTGGCATAACTCGGTGCGAACCTCGTACCCATGGCGGTCCCTTCCACTTGTATATAAAATTGGTTATTAAAAGAAAAGAAATTATGTTCTAAAATGTATTTAATGCTATCAAGAATAAAATCTTTTTGTTGTTGTTCCATATTTTCGTCTTTGTCTAAGTAATATTTTATTGCCTGTAGTCCTTGTGAATGATTTATCACAGTATACAGAGACGATACGTCACAGGTAGCTATTAACATTTCTTTTTCCCATTTTAGTGAATTCAAAGTATTCAGTACCTGAGTTGAATCTTTAAGATGTGATTTAAGTTTGGACACATGTGGCTGTAAGAACCTGTCGACATACTGGGAGAGGTTGGCTGAGATGGAATTAATGCCAGATATGATCGGCCTACCTGGTGGGTTTGTGAGGCTTTTATGGACCTTGGGTAGAAAATAAAAAATTGGTGTTTTAGAGTGTTTTGGAGTTAAATAATTAAATTCTTTTTCATTTAATACACCTTTTTTACTTCCTTCACTTAAAATTTTGTTTAGAGTGTTAGTAAACTTCAAAGTTGGATTTAGGGGTAATTTTTTATAAGTTTTCTCATCTCCCAAGAGACGATATGCTTCTACCAAATATTTTTCTGTATCCATTACAACAACCCCCCCACCCTTGTCCGCCGGTTTTATAGTTATTTCAAGGTCTTTTTGAAGTCTATTTAATGCCTCCCTTTCTTTTTTGTTTATATTTTGTTGTCTTATTTTAGGTAGTTGACATTTCTTTACTTCATTAAGTACTATTTTTTCAAACGTATCAATGTAGTTCCCCTTAGCATATGTTGGGTAAAACTTAGATTTTGTTTTTAAATTGGTATGTTGAAATTTATTTGTCTCAGTATTATGTGTGATACTTTGTTTCTCTAGTGGACTTTTCATAAAGAATCTTTTGAGTGTTATGTTCCTAACGAATTTTTTGATGTGAATATGTGTGTTAAACTTGCTCATCCTTACTGTTGGAGCAAATGAAAGTCCTAAGTTAAGTAATTTTTCTTGTTCCTGTGTTAGTACTTTTTTACTTAAATTAAAGATTCCACTTTTATTTTTATTTATCTCCATCTTTTTGCATCTTTTGGTGTTTCTCCCTCCTCTCTTTCCTCTAAATTTCTTTTTCGTCTTTGTTGATGTTCTGAGTCGATTTGTTGTAATTTTATAGAATTGCCCTCTTTTAGAGGGCTGGGACCTAAAAAAGAACTTTGTTCAACAGTGGACACTTTGTCAAAGGTTATGGACTCATCTCTTAAAGGTAGGAACCTATTTTGTGTAGGTGTATTGTATTCTCTTTGTTCTTGTCTATTATTTTTCCAACCATTACTGTTTCTATATTTGGGGTATTCCCATTCATTATCTCCGAATCTTTGTTCAGAATGAAAATGACTATTATAATTTTGATTATTTTGATGATAATCATATTGCCTAGGTGTAAAATTACGGCTATGATAATTGGGATGATTATATTGATTTTGTCGATTAGAGTAATAGTAATTTCTATTTTGACCATTATAGTTTTGTTTATTATAATATGGTCTATTATAATTGTTTTGACCATTGAAACCCTGTTTGTGATGATATGGTCTATTATTATCATTATAGTGCATATTGTTGTGATTATAATGATGGGATTGGTTTTGGTAGTCATTACTTCTTACCCCATTCTGAATATTTTTATTGTGAGTATTATTAGATCTTTCAGTATCTTTTTGTTCTCTTTGTTCATTAGTATTAGTCCCTGGTGTGACTGAAGACTTCACAGGTGGTAAAGTAAAGTAAAATACTGCTTCAACAATGTTATAACTTTGACACTAAGCACTTTACGTTTTCAAATATACTGGACATATACAGGACTAATCTCCTCTATTGGAAAATAACACGCTAATCTATATCATACAGTGAATATCTGCTGTATCCTTTGGGCATATGCTTTTCTAATTTTTTAACCTATGCATAAAGGTGTTTGTTTTATCTATCTTGAGTTTTAGCTATTGACTGATTTATGCAATTTTACAGATCATACATGTATTTTTTGTCTATCTGAACTCTTATATTTAATACATTTTAGCAACTAGCCGTTACATAGGATTTTATAAATACCTAGGGAGACGTCCCTATTTAGATTGGTTGATTTTATGTTTATTTGTTGATTCTTATGTTTATAGTTTGATTTTTATTAAATAAATAATTTTTTACACTATATTGGTGTCTGATACCTTTAGCCCTTGGCGCCCTCTCTATCTATAAGCCCTAAAAAGCTTAACACACCATTTTTATCACATCTTGACACTTTTTAGGGATAGTGTCTCTTAGAGAGGTGCTTGGTATTAGTTCCTAAGCGCACTTCTAAACTCTCGCTTTCTCTTAACTTGTTTTATCCCTTCTTAGTCGTGCAGCATAGGCCACCATTTGGCAAATCCTTTGTCTATATCCATACAATACATATATTTTCTATGGAGGACCTTTTTGATTTTAGAGATAAAATATATTTGGAGCTAGACAATGAAAGTATTCCTAGTTCACATAGCCACAAACAGTTTATGAATTTATCAGATCTAATGACAGATCTAGAAACAGCTATGACGAAAGAACTTAAACAAAAAATGGAGTTAGTGTTTTTAAATAGATACATTAATAAAGGAATTATTCCAAGGGGACTACAATTTAATAAAAACTGCACCTTCACCTTAAGTGAAGAATTACAGTTGGAATGGAAAAACACTTTAAAAAATGCATCTATAGGGTTGATTGAAATACTCAAAAAATCACGGAAAGAAACCCTAACGGTCATAGAAGGAAATATCACTGATTTAAAAGAAAAATTAAAAGGGATGAAAGATGAATCTGAATTTAAAGAAAAACAAAGAGTAATCATAAATAAGTTAGATAACTTAAATAAAGATCTTTTAAGATCCAAATGGGGCAAAATGGAGAGAGATATTAAAGACAGTATAGAGCCAACAGCTAATACCAATGAACAAAGAGAACAAAAAGATACTGAAAGATCTAATAATACTCACAATAAAAATATTCAGAATGGGGTAAGAAGTAATGACTACCAAAACCAATCCCATCATTATAATCACAACAATATGCACTATAATGATAATAATAGACCATATCATCACAAACAGGGTTTCAATGGTCAAAACAATTATAATAGACCATATTATAATAAACAAAACTATAATGGTCAAAATAGAAATTACTATTACTCTAATCGACAAAATCAATATAATCATCCCAATTATCATAGCCGTAATTTTACACCTAGGCAATATGATTATCATCAAAATAATCAAAATTATAATAGTCATTTTCATTCTGAACAAAGATTCGGAGATAATGAATGGGAATACCCCAAATATAGAAACAGTAATGGTTGGAAAAATAATAGACAAGAACAAAGAGAATACAATACACCTACACAAAATAGGTTCCTACCTTTAAGAGATGAGTCCATAACCTTTGACAAAGTGTCCACTGTTGAACAAAGTTCTTTTTTAGGTCCCAGCCCTCTAAAAGAGGGCAATTCTATAAAATTACAACAAATCGACTCAGAACATCAACAAAGACGAAAAAGAAATTTAGAGGAAAGAGAGGAGGGAGAAACACCAAAAGATGCAAAAAGATGGAGATAAATAAAAATAAAAGTGGAATCTTTAATTTAAGTAAAAAAGTACTAACACAGGAACAAGAAAAATTACTTAACTTAGGACTTTCATTTGCTCCAACAGTAAGGATGAGCAAGTTTAACACACATATTCACATCAAAAAATTTGTTAGGAACATAACACTCAAAAGATTCTTTATGAAAAGTCCACTAGAGAAACAAAGTATCACACATAATACTGAGACAAATAAATTTCAACATACCAATTTAAAAACAAAATCTAAGTTTTACCCAACATATGCTAAGGGGAACTACATTGATACGTTTGAAAAAATAGTACTTAATGAAGTAAAGAAATGTCAACTACCTAAAATAAGACAACAAAATATAAACAAAAAAGAAAGGGAGGCATTAAATAGACTTCAAAAAGACCTTGAAATAACTATAAAACCGGCGGACAAGGGTGGGGGGGTTGTTGTAATGGATACAGAAAAATATTTGGTAGAAGCATATCGTCTCTTGGGAGATGAGAAAACTTATAAAAAATTACCCCTAAATCCAACTTTGAAGTTTACTAACACTCTAAACAAAATTTTAAGTGAAGGAAGTAAAAAAGGTGTATTAAATGAAAAAGAATTTAATTATTTAACTCCAAAACACTCTAAAACACCAATTTTTTATTTTCTACCCAAGGTCCATAAAAGCCTCACAAACCCACCAGGTAGGCCGATCATATCTGGCATTAATTCCATCTCAGCCAACCTCTCCCAGTATGTCGACAGGTTCTTACAGCCACATGTGTCCAAACTTAAATCACATCTTAAAGATTCAACTCAGGTACTGAATACTTTGAATTCACTAAAATGGGAAAAAGAAATGTTAATAGCTACCTGTGACGTATCGTCTCTGTATACTGTGATAAATCATTCACAAGGACTACAGGCAATAAAATATTACTTAGACAAAGACGAAAATATGGAACAACAACAAAAAGATTTTATTCTTGATAGCATTAAATACATTTTAGAACATAATTTCTTTTCTTTTAATAACCAATTTTATATACAAGTGGAAGGGACCGCCATGGGTACGAGGTTCGCACCGAGTTATGCCAATCTCTTTATGGGTTTTTGGGAAGAGAATTTCTTCAAAGATGACATACTCGGTGCGAGCCTCGTACTGTATAAACGGTACATAGACGATCTCTTGATCGTTTGGAGAGGTCCAGAGAAAGATTTAATTGAGCTTTTTAAAAAAATGAATGTAAATAATTATGGTCTCAAATTCACTAACCAGTATAGTCAAGAGCAAGTCAATTTTCTAGATCTTGAAATTATGGTCATTAATGGCGAGATAGAAACCAAAACGCACTTTAAAGAAGTAGAGTGCAATAACTTAATACACGCAGAAAGCTGCCATTTGAAAATATGGAAAGATAATATTCCATATGGACAGACCTTACGGATTAAAAAAAATTGCTCTAGAGTAGAGGACTTTGAGAACCAGGTTACAATCTTGACAGAAAAATTCCACAGCAGAGGTTATGAAGCTAACAATGTAAATATAGCTATTGACAAAGCCAGAAAGACAAATAGAGAAAATCTTTTGGACTACAAAATTAGAACTAAAGATATTACTGACAAAATCAAAGTCCCTTTTATTACTGATTACAATGCTGATCATTCCATTATCAAAAATATAATAAGAAAAAATTGGTACTTGCTGAAAGAAGACAACATAATTGGTGCACAACTAGAAGATAAACCCACATTTATTTTTAAAAAAGCAAGGAATTTTAGAACAATGCTAGCTCCAAGTGAACTTAGGAGAAGCACAACAATCAACTCTCAGACAGATATGATGGGAAAGAAACCTACCGGTTTCTTTCCCTGCTATACATGCAAATCATGTAAACACAGCTCAAAAATGAAGGCTCTGATAATTAATAACTCCAAAAATACTCTTATCATAAAAGAAGTCATAAGATGTACACACAAAAATATTATTTACGTATTGAAATGCTCGTGCAATCTGTTCTATTTTGGTGAAACTACCCGATGTCTTAAAGACAGAATAAGGGAACACTTGTTAAACATAGAAAAAGGGAGAGATGACACCTCATTATATAAGCACTTTAAAGACACTCATCATGGGAATACCAAAGATCTAAACTATTGGGGGGTACAAAAAATTAAAGGACACTGGAGGGGGGGTAACACAGAGAAAACTCTATTAATTAAAGAAGCGGAATTAATTTATAAATATAGCACTTTATATCCACTAGGACTTAACTCAGAACTAGATCTTTCACCATTTTTATTTGAATGAACCACGTTTAAATTTATAATTAAACCTCACTTGCTTTCTTCATTCTCTTTCTCTCTTTTCATTTATATCTTTTTCATTTTATTATTTTTATTTTTTATCATTATTTTTTATAATATCACATTAACTTATGGGTAGCACTGTCATTTAACTAAACTGTATATCGTGTTTCATAAATTTAGAACAAGTTTGCTTACCTTTTAAAATAGGGCATATGTAAATATTTTATCTATGTGTATATATATGTCGGAATGACATTAGGTTTCGTATGTTTTCTACGAAGGATGTACCATATCAATAAGATCTGTATATACATTGGATAAACCAACTTCATTTATATTCAATTTTGGCATGTTGCAATTTTAATATACAATGTCTTAAAATAGGAAATCTTGTAGGGAACACACTGTAATATAGATTTTGTGTATTTGTAAAGATATGTACCATAGGATTCTGTTTTACTATTAATATGTTTTTATTTTGAGATACTTTAACTTGAAATAGAGGAAGAAGTATATACCACCTTAAACTATCCTGTGAATGAGAAACACCAATTAGACACACAGCCAATCACACACCTTTGGAATATTTAAAAGGCCTTTACTGCAAGTCACAATCATCTTGATAAAGCCCACAGGTGGGTGAAACGCGTCGATTACCTTGTGACTTTGTAGCAGCTTACTAAGAGTGAATAAAGTTCACCCCATCTAGGAACAATATCGCTATTTTTAACCCGGGTTAATTTCTTCACTACAAATTTCTGACAGTGTGGATGAATCTGAATATCCAACTGTACCTGCAAGCTTAAACCTATGAATAGAGGGCTTGTGCATCGAAGAAGCTGAAAAAATCTACAATTTGGTTACACTGAATATCAGTACGCTACTATACAGCCTACATAAGAAACAATACGGACCAGGCGTGACGTCAGACGCCGTCCGTAAACGGCCGTTCATACACACGTGTGAGATCTGTGTTTGCAACTCGGGAGAGACTGTCTTGGCTCCCGCAGCGGTCCCTGGTGTGACTGAAGACTTCACAGGCGGTAAAGTAAAGTAAAATACTGCTTCAACAATGTTATAACTTTGACACTAAGCACTTTACGTTTTCAAATATACTGGACATATACAGGACTAATCTCCTCTATTGGAAAATAACACGCTAATCTATATCATACAGTGAATATCTGCTGTATCCTTTGGGCATATGCTTTTCTAATTTTTTAACCTATGCATAAAGGTGTTTGTTTTATCTATCTTGAGTTTTAGCTATTGACTGATTTATGCAATTTTACAGATCATACATGTATTTTTTGTCTATCTGAACTCTTATATTTAATACATTTTAGCAACTAGCCGTTACATAGGATTTTATAAATACCTAGGGAGACGTCCCTATTTAGATTGGTTGATTTTATGTTTATTTGTTGATTCTTATGTTTATAGTTTGATTTTTATTAAATAAATAATTTTTTACACTATATTGGTGTCTGATACCTTTAGCCCTTGGAGATCTTCAGGGGGTTAGCGATAGGTTTTTTTAAGGGGGGTTTGGGTGGGTTAGAGTAGGGGTATGTGAGTGGTGGGTTGTAATGTTGGGGGGGGTATTGTATTTTTATTTTCATGCAAAAGAGCTGATTACTTTGGGGCAATGCCCTGCAAAAAGCCCTTTTAAGGGCTGGTAAAAGAGCTGATTACTTTTGTATTTTAGAATAGGGTAGAGAATTTTTTATTTTGGGGGCTTTTTTTATTTTATTAGGGGGCTTAGATTAGGTGTAATTAGTTTAAACTGCTTGTAATTCTTTTTTATTTTTTGTAATTTAGTGTTTTTTTATTTTTTATTATAGAATAGTTTATTTTATTGTATTTTATTTTATGTAATTGTAGGTAATTTATTTAATTAATGTAATGATAGTGTAGTGTTAGGTTTAATTGTAACTTAGGTTAGGATTTATTTTACAGGTAATTTTGTAGTTACTTTAACTAGGTAGCTATTAAATAGTTATTAACTATTTAATAGCTATTGTACCTAGTTAAAATAAATACAAAGTTGCCTGTAAAATAAATATAAATCCTAAAATAGCTACAATGTAACTATTAGTTACATTGTAGCTATATTAGGGTTTATTTTATAGGTAAGTATTTAGTTATAAATAGGAATAATTTAGTTCATTTTAGGAATATTATTTCGTTTAATTTAAATTATATTTATGTTAGGGGGTGTTAGTGTTAGGGTTAGAGTTAGGTTTAGGGGTTAATAAATTTATTATAGTAGCGGCGATGGTGCAGGCGGCAGATTAGGGGTTAATAATTATAGGTAGGTGGCGGCGATGTTAGGGAGGGCAGATTAGGGGTTAATACTATTTATTATAGTGTTTGCGAGGCAGGAGTGCGGCGGTTTAGGGGTTAATACATTTATTATAGTGGCGGCAAGGTCCGGTCGGCAGATTAGGGTTTAATAAGAAGTAAAGAGAAGAAGCAGATAACAAGAAAAGGCTACCGGGAATGTCAAGAGATGAGAGGAGACATGAGCATTAAGGAATAGATAACTGAGTAGTAGTACACCGTCAGGGGCAGACTGAGACTAACCAGGGCCCCCACAGCCTCAGAACCTCCCCCAGGGCCCCCCCCCTCCAGGGCCAAACCCCACACTACAGGGTCCCCAGAGCAACAGACGTCCTATCCAGGCACAGGGCACCCACTGCAGGGACAGAGCACCCACTCAGCCCACCACTAACTGCTTAGTTACTGCTAGAACAGCTGTTAGCACTGTGCTAGCTCCTGATCATCTGCAGCCCACCCCCGCTCACAAACGTTAGTGAAACTGTCCCATACTATAATTTGCCATCCTGCTGCCGCTCGTCCCCTGGATGTGGACAAAAGAGAAAAATTTATCAAAGATTGCAATGAAGGATTGTTTGAATGGTGGTTAAAAACCCGCAATCAACTTCCAGACAAATTCAAGCTGGCCTTCAGGCACAGGATACAAATGTGTCAGCTTGCACTATACGTTACCATCTGAATGAAAAGGATGGTAGGAGACCATGGAGGACCCCACTGCAGAAACATAAAAAAGACAGATGGGAGTTTGCCAAAACTTACCTGAGGAAGCCAAAATATTTTTGGGAGAATGTGCTGCGGACAGATGAAACAGAATTACAGCTTTTTGGTAAAGCCCATCATTCTACTGTTTTCAGAAAAAGAAATTAGGCTTGTAAAGAAAAGAATACAGTCCCTACAGTCAAACATGGTGGAGGTTCACTGACGTTTTGGGGTTTGTTTGCTGCTTCAGACACTGGATGTCTTGACTGTGTGCATGGCATTCTGAAATCTGAAGATTACCAAAGAATTATGTGTTGCAATGTGGGGCCCAGTGTCAGAAAGATAAAAGACTGAATATGGTAATGGAGGAGTCACAATAGTGACTGATCAAGGGGAAGAGGAATGAGAGAGAAAATAGAGAGACAGAGAGCGATATAACAATAGCATAGAGTTCAATTACAAGGCAAATAGAAAGGCGAAAGGATTAGCCAAAGAAAATAAAACATTACACCTACAAGACCATGTACCTTAGCTGCTCATTCATTTCAAATACCACACTATATTTAAAGGCATCGGCATCTTGTATAAGAGTTATACATTGTTATATTCAAAAATATGTGCAACATCTTTTACAAACAAGGACTCGTTATATGACTCCAGTAGGGATACTTAACACCTACTAAAATAAACATAAGCATTGTTTTGTTTTTTTTCCCCTTTGGTTCAGCTGATGGTTTTCTTGCTTTCAATAAGACACCTGTAAAAACAGTAGTATTGTGTTATTGAGTAAAAATATTTGTATACAGTATGTTATCATTACAATATATTGAGAGAAAGGTTGTTTGTGCTGAGTAACTATAAATGAGAAAATATTTTTGTAATTCTAACTGGCCGTTTGAAAAATTAAATGTCACTGCTGTAAATGCTTTTTTAGGTTTCTACTCACTTCTGAACTCTGTGATCTTCCACTCTCCTAATGCTCTAGAGTTAAAATGATGAGTGATTGACATATGGAAATGCAGTTTACAAAAAGATATTTGAAAAATTCAGCTGAAAATGATATGAAGTTTAAGTTCACTTGTCGGTGTCCTTTAAATTGATTTTTATAAACTTGTAAATGTATAAGCATTCTATTTTCAGATGTGCTTCTCAACTAGTTAAACTACATAAAATAGCTAATTTGATGGTATCTCCACTACTTATAAAAGTCTACTAGATGTTCAATTTCAGATTAGGAGGCCTATTTATCAAATGTCTGTCGGACCTGATCCGACAGTGCGGATCATGTCCGACAGACATCGCTGAATGCGGAGAGCAATACGCTCTCCGTATTCAGCATTGCACCAGCAGCTGTTATGAGCTGCTGGTACAACGCCGCCCCCTGCAGACTCGCAGCCAATTGGCCGCCAGCAGGGGAGTGTCAATCAACCCGATCGTACTCGATCGGGTTGAATTGTGGCGATCTCTGTCCGCTTCATCAGAGCAGGCGGACAGGGTTATGGACTCGCCAGAAACACGGGCCCTCAAGCTCCATTGGAATTTGTGGAGTCTATAAAATATATGGGTGGGTAGTAAGTTGAGAATATCTTGCACACCCCAGGCAATAAAAAATTCTGGATTTGCTAAGGAAGGGGTTAATGGGATGAAATATTAGAAAGTGAGGGGAGTAGTTCTTGGACTCCCAAATTCCCATAATTGGGGGAGAGATAGATTTTAGATCTTGATTCGCTAGAGGAGATATGGAAGCCGTGGTTAAAGGGACAGTCTACTCCAGAATTTGTATTGTTTAAAAAGAGAGATAATCCCTTTATTACCCATTCCCCAGTTTTTCATAACCAACACTGTTATTTTTTTTTATTTTTTTTTTTATTTTTGGATTCAGCACTCTGGACAGCACTTTTTTTATTGGTGGATGAATTTATCCACCAATCAGTAAGGACAATCCAGGTTGTTCAACAAAATATTGGCCGGCATCTAAACTTACATTCTTGCATTTCAAATAAAGATGCTAAGAGAATGAAGAAAATTTGATAATAGGAGTAAATTAGAAAGTTGCTTAAAATATCATGCTCTATCTGAATCATGAAATAAAAAATTTGGGTTCAGTGTCCCTTTAATATACTTTTTACCTCTGTGATTGCCTTGTATCTAAGCTTCTGCAGACTGCCCCATATCTCACTTCTTTTGACAGACACATGCATGTTAGCTAAACAGGGCTGACTCTCAAATAACTCCACAGGAGTGAGTACAATGCTATCTATATGACACACATGAACTAGCAGTGTCTACCTGTCAAACTGTCAAAATGCACTGAGATAAGAGCCAGTTCAACAGCTTAGAAATTAGCATATGAACTGACCTAGGTTTAGCTTTCCACAAAGAACACCAGGAGAACAAAGTCAATTTGCTGATAAAAGTAAATTGGAAAGTTGTTTAAAATTGCATGTCCTATCTGAATCATAAAGTTTAATTTTGACTTAACTGTCCCTTTCAGTAGAATAAACAAATAAAAACCTGCTCCACCTTTTTCAAAATCTGGTCATAGCAAAACTTGTCAAAGAAGGGTTGGACAGTTTAATGTAGCTTCTCTGTTTTTTTAAACAAGGGTATATTAGCAAGGGGATTATAGTGACACTATGCAGACCCTGAACAGAATGTAATACATTGATTAGATCTGAAGCAATAATAATTTTATTTGTGACAGCAATACCCATATATAAAAGGACACTTTTGCAAATTATACAAATAATTTGTTCCTCTCAAGACAGCATGCTTTATTTCATAATACTTAAAGGGACAGTCAAGACAAAATTAAACTTTCATGATTCAGATAGAGTACATAATTTTAAACAACTTTCTAATTCACATCCATTATCTAAATATGCACAGTCTTTTTATATGCATATGTTTTGAGGCACCAGCTCCTACTGAGCATGTGCAAGATTCACAGGGTATACGTATATGCATTTAGTGATTGGCTGATGGCTGTCACATGATGCATCAGGAAGGAAAATGTAACTTTAACCAGAAAAAAATCTACTACTCATTTGAAATTCAAACTAAGCCCTTTTGCATTATCTCTGTGTTATGCATTGATTGATTATGCTTTTCTACTGTGCTTAGTGGTCCTTTAATGAATATCATATCATTTAGAGAATAGTTGTCTAGGTCTGCTTTTGTAGGGGTCAAGTGGGTAGAGGGCCCTGCCGAGAGTATCACTGTTGTAGTCGGCTCTTATGAAGCGATCTGTAAACAGCTGGGCCCATAGGCTTACAATCTAAGGGGTTCAAGGGGAAAGCAATGGTGTTAGGAAAGGTTAGTGTTGGTTGTATGCATCCCTGAATAGTAGAGTTTTTAGGGAGTGCTTGAAGCTGTTAAAACTAGGGGACAGTCTTATGGAGCGAGGCAGGGAATTCCACAAGATGGGGGCCAGTCTGGAGAAGTCCTGTAAACGTGAATGTGAGGAAGCAACAAGAGAGGAGGAGAGGAGGAGATCCTGAGCTGATCGAAGGGGACGGGAGGGAGAGTATCTAGAGACAAGTTCTGAGATGTAGGGGGGAGCAGTGCAGTTGAGAGCTTTATATGTCAGGGTGAGAATTTTGTGTTTGATCCTAGAGGCAAGAGGAAGCCAGTGAAGGGATTGGCAGAGAGGCGCGGCAGATGAAGAGCGACAAGTAAGGAAGATGAGCCTGGCAGAGGCATTCATAATGGATTGTAAAGGAGCTATGGTAGACCAGAGCTGGACGGAATTGCAGTAGTCGAGGTGGGAAAGGATGAGAGAGTGGATTAAAATCTTGGTTGTATCTTGTGTAAGGAAATGTCTAATTTTAGCAATGTTTTTAAGGTGGAAGTGGCAGGCTTTAGCCAAGGACTGAATGTGAGGAGTGAAGGAAAGATCTGAGTCAAGTGTGGCCCCAAGACATCGGGCGTGCGGGGTAGGGGTAATGATGGAATTATCAACAGTTATAGAAATTTTGGGGGTGGAGACATTGGAAGAAGGGGGAAAAATAAGGAGTTCAGTTTTGGAGAGATTTAGCTTAAGGTAGTGAGAGGACATCCAAGATGAGATGTGAGAAAGACAGTTAGTGACACGGGTTAGTAAGGAAGGAGGTAGGTCTGGTGCAGAGAGGTAGATTTGGGTGTCATCGGCATACAAATGGTATTGAAACCCATGGGACTTTATTAAGGAACCTAGTGACAACGTGAAGATTGAAAAGAGAAGGGGACCAAGGACAGAGCCTTGAGGTACCCCAACAGAAAGTGCGATGCAGGAGTACGGCAGTTTAGGGGTTAATATGTTTATTATAGTGGCGGCGATGTCCGGAGTGGCAGATTAGGGTAATTAGGGTTAATCATTTTATTTTATTATTTGCAATGCGGTAGGGCCTCGGTTTAGGGGTTAATAGGTAGTTTATGGGTGTTAGTGTACTTTTTAGCACTATAGTTATGAGTTTTATGCTACAGTTTTATAGCATTAAACTCCTAACTACTGACTTCCAGGTGGTGGTATGAATCTTTACGGTATAGGGTGTACCGCTCACTTTTTGGCCTCCCAGGCAAACTCGTAATACCGGCACAAAGGAAGTCCCATTGAAAAGGACTTTTGGAAAGCTGCGGTAGTTACGTTGCGTTACGGCCAAAAATGTGTGCAGTGCAACTAAACCTGCAAGACTCATAATACCAGCGGTAGGGAAAAAGAGCCATAATGCTGCTTTTTCACTCATACCGCAAAATTCGTAATCTAGCCGAAAGTAATTTTATCAAATCACAAAAAAGTGCATTAGCATTAAAATTAGGTTTTTACACTGCCAATCACTTTAGTCTATTTGACACTATCTTAGATGTGAATATTTTTTTAGACTTGTACTAAAAATGCATTTTTTCAAATATGTACAAAGTAAGAATATATTAGCAGATATACTGCCACAAACATCATGCAGAGAATACGCTGTTGCTATAGTATGTAACAGTACATGAGTCAAAAAATCTGACATTGATTTATCTGTTTTAAAAAATATATAGGGGCATATTTATCAAGTTCCGTATGGAGCTTGATGCCCCGTGTAATCAAAAAGTTATGAAGCAGCAGTCTAAAGACCGCTGCTCTATAACTTGTCCGCTCTGTGCAGCGGACATGATACGCTACTTCCTATCATGTTCGCTCGCACATTGGTAAATAGCCAATCAGTGCTGACTCATAAATAACTCCACACTAGTGAGCACAATGGTATCTATATGGCACACATAAACTAGCACTGTCTAGCTGTGAACAACTGTCAAAAGGCACTGAGATAAGAGGTGACATTCAACAGTTTAGTATATGAGCCTACCTAGGTTTAGCTTTAAACAAAGAATACCAAGAGAACAAAGCAAATTTAATGATAAAAGTAAATGTGAAAGTTGTTTAAAATTGCATGCCCATCTAAATCATGAAAGTTTAATTTTGACTAGACTTTCCCTTTATTTGTAATTCAACATATGTTGTTTACCTATAAACCTATAGGGGGTGCCATGTGTCCAGTGCAGCAAAACTAAAAGAGCATTTAGACAATCACCTAGATTTAGAGTTCTGCGTTAGTCGTCAAAAGCAGCGTTAAGGGCTTCTAAAGCTGCTTTTGGCCGCCCGCTGGTATTTAGAGTCAGGCAGGTACAGGTCTATCGCTCACTTCCCTACCACGATTCCAGGCTACCACAGATCCCCTTACACCAATTGCGTATCCTATCTTTTCAATGGGATCTGCCTAACGCTGGTATTTGGAGACTTGGGAGAAGTGAGCGTTAGAGCCTATCCACTGGTTCAGATATATATTAGAAGTCTAATCAGGACAGGGAGAAAAAAAATGTCTTGCTGTAATAGGGGCCAGGGCAAATTTAAAAAGGGTGATTGGAAGAGAAACAAAGCAAGCAAACAATGACAATCACCCTTTTTAAATTTGCCCTGGCCCCTATTACAGCAAGACATTTTTTTTTCTCCCTGTCCTGATTAGACTTCTAATATCTGAACCAGTGGGATAACTGGGATTTAAGACACTTTTTCTGCCACAGATTGTCATTATTTGCTTTGTATCTCTTCCAATCACCCTTTTTAAATTTGCCCTATTACAGCAAGACATATATTTTTTTTTCTCCCTGTCCTGATTAGACTTTTACTATATCTGAACCTGACCTTGGGAAATAATTTATAACTACAGTCAGACTGTGGACATAGAACAAAAGTGCATTATGGGAAGATCAAGATCTGCTTAACAGAACTGTAAGAATCTGAGAGTCTGGTTTTGGGTTTGGTTGCAGAGAAGGGTTAACTCCAGGCAGATCTTGCATTGCCTGCAACTGAGTACAGTTATGTAAAAAAAACTGCTATTAGCAAACATGATGACATGATCATCACAATTCTCACAATAATTCACCAGGCAGAGTAGTCAATATAATAATCCAGTGGAATGGATTACATTATATTTATTAATACTTTATAGCATAATGGCTGCTGGATGGTTCATCAGGCTCTATAATCAGCAATAGCTGAAAATCTATCAATGGCTTAAAATCAATCAAGGCTAATTACTGCCTATTTGTTTTTCTGCAGGCTGCAGCAATGCCATGGGCTTTATTTATTTCTTGCAATCTTGCTGCTGACCCTAGAAACCTCACCTCACCTGATCTTGATTAGTGATTAATACTACCAACAATACCCCTTGTTTTAAAAAAATAAATGTCTGTTAACTGTTAAGCAATGTAGGTGAAAGTAATCCTAAGTATAAGTATAATAATATACATATCATTCTACACAATGATTGCTACATCACTAGTAGTACAATGGGTTTGGGGTGGGTGGTATATACAACAGATATGCGCCACTTACCTATACAGTGTGATGGATGATGATCATGTTATGTTGGTTTAGATTTGCTATATAAAGTTTAAAAAAAACTAAAAAAAAAATGGTGTCAAGTAAAAAAAAATACTTTCAGTCAGGGAAAACTCAGCTGCCTGTGTAACTTGCTGAGTTAAAGGGACACGAAACCCCAACATTTTTTATTCATGATTCAGATAGAGAATACCA
Organism: Bombina bombina; assembly: GCF_027579735.1. NCBI lineage: Eukaryota > Metazoa > Chordata > Amphibia > Anura > Bombinatoridae > Bombina > Bombina bombina. The sequence goes on along the minus strand of NC_069502.1, from coordinate 716,427,800 downwards.
TTTTAAACAACTTTCCAATTTACTTCTATCATTTAATTTGCTTCCTTTTCTTGTTATCCTTTGCTGAAAGGTTTATCTATGCAAGCTCAGAAGCAGCAGAGAACCTAGGTTCTAGCTATTTGAATGTGGCTGCATATTTATATTGATTGTGATTGGCTCACCAATGTGTTCAGTTAGAAACCATTAGGTCATTACTGCTACTTCAACAAATGATACCAAGAGAATGAAACAAAATTGAGATGATAGAAGTAAATTAGAAAGTTGTTAAATATTGTATTTTCTATCTGAATCATGAAAGACAAAAATTGGGTTTCATGTCCCTAGTTCTAAGGGATTATAATTAGTAGCCTTATATTTACCCTTAGTATCTTGGTTGTTAAATCTGACTGAAGACTTCAATTATACAGGCAATTATTCTGATATTACAGTCAAGTCAGAGAATAGAGATTCCAAAGTTTCCTTTAATATAAGGATTGTATAAGTTAAGTTTAAAATTACTAATAAGCAATTTAGCTAATTTGATTGAGATTAGTATATAAACAATATTCGACAAGTAAAGAGTTTGAAATAATGAACATGCATTAGGCAATATTTTTTATTTTTTTGTGGGGGGTGGAATTGGGATGGATGATCATGGATCCTTTAGTGTGTGATAATTTTGTTCATTTATAATATATTGATATTTATATTTTCTTTGTGTGGCCTTGTCTTGATCATAAGGTTTAACTTTATCTTGTGAAATTACTTGTGTATAAGCACATCAATTCTTTATGCATTTTGCATAAAGCTGTTAAAGTGAAGGTACAATACATATTGGACTAATTTGGAGATCTATATTTTCAGTAGCTGGTTCAATTGTGTGTGTGTATATATATATATATATATATATATATATATATATATATATATATATATATATATATATATATATATATATATATATTAGTGTGTGCCTGCACGCATTTGTCTCTTGTTATTGGCTAACACGATGTGTTCAGCTAGCTGTCAGTAGTGCAATGCTGTTCCTCCAGCAAAGGATAACAAGAGAATGAAGTCATTTTGATAATAGAGGTTAATTTGAAAGTTGTTTGAAATTGTATGTTCTATCCAAATCATGAAAGAAAAATTTGAGGTTTCCTGCCCCTTTAATGTTCCTTTTAGTAATTAATATATTTACACTAACTATATGATTATCTTGAACATATTTTAGCTTTCAAATAAGGAGTGTAAATAGACATAACTTTGAAATTGTCAGAAAAATAAAATCTACAACTCATTTGAAGTTCAGACTAAGTGCTATTTTATTGTCTTGTTATGCATTTGTTGATTATGCAAATCTACTGTATTGACTGGTCCTTTATTAAGTATGCATATGTGGAGGGGCATTGAAGAAACAGGGGGCCTTGGGGCAGCAGAGAGGGTAAATCCGTCCCTGACGTGCACCTTTTCTTTGCATTTTGTTTGTGATTTATTGACAGAATTTCCACATTGAGTTTTAAATTTAGATATGTGCTATAAAGACCTTTTACCTGTGCTAATTATTACTCCCTATTATTTGTTTGATGTTCAGCAGACAGTTTAGTAAAGTTAATTCTATATTGATAAAAATGGAGAGCAAACCATCAAAAAGTAAGGAAAAAGGTGGCGCTCAAAAAAAACGTGAGAAAAGGACTAAAGAGCTAGAAATAGCAGGAAAGGATCCTAAGCAAATGAAATTATCTTTTGCGGTGGTGAGTTGAAAGTTCAGAAGTTGAACAGCAGGGGTAAGCAACCTTTGGCACTTCAGATATCATGGACTACATGTTGAATGATGCTTGCTCTTAAAGAAAGTCTTAATGCTGGTAAAGCATCATGGCAAATGTAGTACATGACATCTGCAGTGCCGAAGGTTGCCTACCCCTGTTGTAGAGTATAAAGGGACATGAAACTCTTTTTATAAAGTGATCCATAAGAAGTAAAGGGAGTGTTTGATTTTACCTTAAAATATTCTTTTTGCTTAAAATAATAAAACAACCCCTTCTCTAAAGGGACAGTAATGCAATTTTATTGTTTTAAAATATAGATAATCCCTTTATTTACCCATTTTTAAATAACCAACAGTTATATTAATACATTTTTTAACTCTGTGATTACCTTGTATCTAAGCATCTTCTGATAGCCCCTGATCCCATGACTTTTTATTTATCTACTGACTTGCATTTAGTACTGTGTTGTGCTAACTCTTTAATAACTCCTCAGTCGTGAACACAATGTTATCTATATGGCCCACATGAACTTGTAGTCTCCTGTTGTGAAAAGCAAATACAAAAAGCATGTGATAAAAGACTGTCTTTAGTGGCTTAGAAAGAGGAAGAAATTTTAGAGCTTTACACGTCATGAAATATATTAATATAATATAATGTTGGTTGTGCAAGGCTGGGTAATGGGTAGTAAAGGAGTTATCTATGTTTTAGCACAATAACAATTGTAATGTATAGTATACTGTCCCTTTAAGGTGAATATGAATCTTATACAAGTAAAGACAGATATAATTTAAAGTGATAATCACTTAAACTCCCTCTGCCTTACTGAGCTAACCACTGCTAAAGGCTTGTTTAGTTTGCCTTTGGGGTCAGATCACATAACATAGCTTTCAGCCTACGCGCATAGGCAAAGCTAATTTGGAGGCCAAGTCACATAATAATAGAATGTGCAAAAAGATCAAACTTTAACTTTGAAAAATTATATTAAGCAGAAGAACCAGCAAAAATGGTTTGCACAGCATGCATGTCATCTCCATGCTCCTTGCAACTGTTCAGTGACCATAGTGTTTCATGTCCCTTTCATTTGTCCAAATGCGATTCTCAATGTAGCTGTTAAAAGTTAATTAAATATATAAAAAAATTGTATGTATGTATATGTGTATGTATATATATATATATATATATATATATATATATATATATACTTTGTTAAATGCTTTTGTTTAAGTTATACATCTGCTGTTTGCATGCTATGGTTTGTTAAAGGGACACTGTAGTCAAAATGTTTTACTTTTATGCATAATGCATATGAATTATGTTTAAATTAAGCTCTGTGGAATAATTTGGCAATATATACAGTAATTAATTGTAAATTAAATTGTAATGAATACTTCTGTATTGGTTGTACTTGTTACTAATGCTTAATGGCTATGAAGGACAACTCCCCAAGCTCTGTCGGCGGAAAGGCGTTTGACAGGAAAATTATTCTCTATTAAGGATGGGAACATTTATTTATTAAAAAATACATGTTAAATTCCTGCTTTAAAATGAAACACCCAAATGACTACTTAGTCCCTTTAATAAGTACCAAAAAGTTGCTCTTTTTGACTCTCCTGTGAGAGTGTAGTTTTTACATTTTGATATCTAGACCCTTTTTTTTATTCTTAGGGTCATGCTGCAGCAGCATCTACAGAAAGACCAACAGAGGTTTGCACAGACCCAGATAGGCTTCCAATGACTCAAGATCAAGATGTGATAGTTCAAGAGGAGTTAAGACCCCAAAGTTCAAGTACTTTAATTGAGGAGTTGGACTCTGAAAGCAGCTCTGAAATGATTATTTTACAGCAATCACCCATTCCTTGCTCTGAACCTACAAGCCATCGTGATTTAGAATGTGGTAGATCAGAAGAAGAGCCTGCATCTTCTGATGTTCAGTTTGACACCACCAAAACTCCATTTAGTCTTTCTTCTACATGTTCCATAACAGAAAAAATTGCGTTTGTGGAAATGCATCCAATCCAACCAAGCGGTACAGATTGTGAAAACCTTCCCTTTAAAAACACAGATTTTTATTTTCGTAGAAATCCAAATGGAGAGTTTATTAGGCGTTCCTGGCTTACTTGCAGAGTAAACAATAGGAAACTTGAAGCATTTTTTTGCAGTATATGCATTGCATTTTCTAATAATTCTAGTTCATCGTTTATTAGTGGCTGTACTAATTTTAGGCATTGCTATCAAGCTGCTAACAAACATGAGATATCAAAAACTCACTGTGAAGCTGTTAACACATATTTTACTATAAAAAAGAACAGATGTATTGATACGTTGATAAACCAGGCACATGCTTCAAAAAGAAAGCAAGAGATACTTCAAAATATAGAAGTAATGAAACGCATCTTTGATGTAGTAAAAATGCTAGCTAAACAAGGATTACCTTTTCGTGCCCATGGAACTAATGAATCATTATATAATTTGACCAATTGTGAAATTAACCATGGGAACTTTCTAGAAATGGTTTTAGTTCTTTCAAATTATGATGTTCCACTTAAAAATCATCTTCAGAAATGTATTTCGGAAAGTGAAAAAAGAAAAAAAATGCGAAGACTCATGGGAAAAACGACAGCTGGCCGTGGATCCCTTGTGACATTTTTATCATATAACAGCGTAAAAAAAGTAATTATGGCAATAGTCCAGACCATGAAGACAACAATAGTGTCTGAAATTGGCGAAAAGAGATTTAGTATTCAAGTAGATTCTACACAAGATGTTAGAGTAGTTGACCAAGCTACTGTGGTAGTGAGATATGTAAAAGAGGAATCAGTTAAGGAACGTCTCATCTCTGTTTTACCAGTAAAAGATGCATCAGGAAAAGGACTCAATGAACTGTTAATGTCAAGTTTTCAAGTTCTTGGATTGGATTACAAAAAAATAGCCGGAGAGTCTTTTGATGGAGCAGCAAACATGAGAAGTGCTTATGTGGGGTTGCGTGCTCAGATTGCAAAGGAAGTGCCTAATGCTGTCTATATTTGGTGCTATAGTCACATCTTAAACCTATGTATCTCTGATTGCTGTGCTGTTTTAGAGGGCAAAATTTTTTTTGGTCTCCTAAATCGCTTAGCCACTTTTATTGGGGACTCTCACAAGAGAATGAATGTCTGGAGGGATCAGCTTGAACATAGACATGGGCATGAAAAAATGCTGAGGTTGCAAAAAATTGGAGAGACAAGATGGTGGGCTAAAGATAAAGCTCTCAACTGGCTATTTGGAGAAAAACACTCACTCTTTTTGGACACTTTAGAAGTTTTGTTGCTGATTTCACAGTTTACAGAGTCTGATTCAAAGACTACATCAGAGGCTACTTCTCTGGCAGAAAACCTTTGTTTGTTTAAGACCATTTTAACCGCACAACTATTTTTGTCCATTTTTGATGTTATTGGCCCAGTTTCAAAATATCTGCAAACAAGCGGTCTGGACTATATGGTGGCATGGAAAATGGTGGAAAGTACAATTGACCAAATAAAGAAAATTGAGTTTTCTCATATAGAAAAGAAAGCAAAGCATTTTGCAAAGAAAGCAAATGACCTGATGGCAGAAAGAGAGGGCCTTGATACCATGGAAGTTGAGTCAGAGCTCCAAGAGAAAAGAATTGGGAGAAAAAAGCGTATGCCTGGAGAATCCTCATCTGACGAGCGACCTATCAGTGAAACCCAACGTTTTCGAGTTAATGTTTTCAGACCAATTCTGGACCAGATCATAGGAAGTCTGAATGAGCGGTTTTCTGAAAATAAACAACTAGTTTTGGACTCCCAATTCTTGGATCCTCGATCTTTTGACACAATTCGAAAAGATCCAAATGTGTTAGAGGCAGGAGCACTAGAGAGAATTTCTCAGTTGGCAAATGTGGATGAGTCATCTCTTAAAATTGAGTTACAGAGTTTTGCAAACTTGTTCCCACATCTTACAGAAGATGAGAGCAGCACGGAAGTTCCTATTGGTTCTGAGGAGGAGGATGATGATGATGATGATGATGCTGCTGCTGACCAAGATGATCATACTGATCCTGCTGATGATGACTTGGATATCTATAAAGATGATAGTGTAGAACAAAAAACTAAATGCAAGTCATGTAACAAATGTTTTCTTTGCTGTCACCGATTTCTTTTAAAGTATAATCTCTTCTCAACTGCTTATGAAAATCTCTCTGTTGTATATGAATACCTGCTAACACTATCGTTTACTCAAGTGGCATGTGAAAGGGCATTTAGTAAATTAAAATGTATTAAGACACATCTGAGAGCCACAATGGGTCAAGAACTTCTTGATGCACTTATGATGATTTCGGTTGAAAGAGATGTTTTGGAACTTGTTCATTTTCAAGATGTTCTTGAAAAAATCCATAAGACCTCTCCTTTGATGAGGTCTTTGTTAACTGTTTGAAATTTTGAGTGAAATAAAAGCTGTCCAATTAGTATTGTGTACTTCACTAACCAGTTATAATACTTACCATTTGAGGAAACTGTTTATTTCTTATTTAACTACAGATATTTCTAGATTTAACCATTTTTCTTTTGATTTGTTTACTTGATTCTGAGAAGCAGGGCAATACATCCTAGCTAGAGGATTTCTCTAAGACACTAAAGTGACAGTTTTATAAACCTTTAGTACATAGTTTTAAAGCTTTTTCTGGCTTTATTTTTATTTGTGTAAACGTGTTTGCTGGTTTGAAAAAAAAAAATTTCAGTTGATGCATGTTTTAATTTATGTTTGCTTCTATATATAAGATTAAAGAGTAATATATAATTTTATTTTAAACATGTTTGTTTAATTTTCTTTACTATGTTTGTTTTAAATTACATGGGGACAGGAATAGGTGGGCGGGTGCGGGAAGGAGGCGGGCAGGGGGTCGAGTTGCTGCACCATGGGCCTCTGGGTTGTACTTTCCCCCTGGGCCAAAAGTTGCCAGTCAGCCCCTGTGTGTGAGGTCAGCTCATGTAAGGGTTGAGAAAAAAAAAATCTTTATTCTGGGGAGATAACTATCTTCCAAACAAAATAAAAACAAACAAAAAGATAATGCTGTTGTGGTACTAAAAACAAAACTGTATAAAATCCTAACTGAAAAACAAAAGAAAACAAAAGCACTACGCTATGTGCAATCCCATTTCTCTATCTATGCTAATAGTATACCAGACATAGTTCAATCCCAGCTAATCAACTTCCCTTGGGACAGGTCTCATACCACGCCCAAGAAATAGCTAACACCTTAGGAGCGTTTACGGTAAATTGAAGAAAATTCCCAACATTTTTAACAAAACAACAAAAGGATAGCTTTCCTGATCCCTCCCACCATAATAAGCCATACCTACTCCACCTGACCCCAAAACCCTGATTGTAGTTATGAAATCTAACCTAAGATACCCCCACCATATTAATTACAGTGCCTGACTCAAAACCCTAAACCTCAGTTAATAACCCTGACCCCAGCTAACCCCACAGTTTTAATTAAAATACCTGACCCAAACCCCATAATCATCCATGCAACTGCTAGCAATCATTAATTAAAAATTCTGAAACAAATCCTCTCTATTTAATTAATTGTTACTTCTGCAAACACCCTGCATTCTAATCCCCTTCACAAACTCACTACCACTAAATGCATCTCCTACAACCCCCTGGTAGGTAACTCCCCTACAATGTGATCCTTGTCACCATTGACCCCTTCCCTAACCAATTATGCGAAGATTTTAATAAATACATCTTATTAAAATCATGACGGATACATTTGTGTAATTTAAATTGCTGTTTAAAGAAAGGCCGTTATTAATCATCACAAATAATTTGGGGGAAAGGGCCTAACTGTCCCCTGCCCCAACAAGCCCTCACAGCAAATTTGACAAAGTGTGGCTTCTCTAGGTCTGATCCAAGTTTTAGGTGGTGTGTGTTGGTAATAATTGAAATATGTGTTATACTTTTTGTCAAATAACAACATCAGTAAATGGAACAAGAAACACCAGTTATGTTAAAATTAAAGGGCTATACTAAAGGCCTTTTTGCCTTCTTTTATCTTTGAGACCTAGTGCACATTCTTTGTGCTGTTCTTGTTGCATTGGGAGCACTATGCAATAACTTGCCACTCAATCCAATGCATGGTGTGCATGCCCTAACCAGCAGAATGTATATTTAAAAACTGTAACCTGGCTGGCATGTAAAAGGAGCAACAATGACCTTTCTTTAAACAGCAATTTAAATTACACAAATTATCTGAATGGATTAAGACTTATATACACATGTACATTTTATTTATTTCTTATATAGATTTATCTTGCTGTTTTAGCAACAATGGCCTAGATTACAAATGGGGGCCGATTTATGAAGCAGCGTATTCGACCTCCATCTCTGAGTTGGCGGACAGCAATCATCCAGATTGGATACGATCAGGATGATTTACACCCCCTCATAGAAATATGAGTAAAATTCTTTATTTTAATATGTATTACATATAATTTGTTATACCGTATTTTTCGCTCCATAAGACGTACCTGACCATAAGGAGCACCTAGCTTTTAGAGGAGGAAAACCAGAAAAAAAAACCTAACCCTAATAACCCTAACCATAAACCCTAAACCCTAACCCTAAACCTAAACCCTAACCCTAAACCCTAACCTGCAGTGCCATTTTTAAAACATTAAGGGCCAGATTTACGGTAAACTCTTACTGGTATATACCGGTATATAAAATTCACCTGCTCCTCCAGTCCACAAACAGTAAAACGGGAAAAGGTCACTATTAGAGCTTTTTTTTTGGCAGCATATGGCTCATCTGTTGCCAGTGTTCTTCACCGGGATAAGTTCTGCTCCACAGTAGCACTAGCTGCAGCAGATCCCCGGGCCTTCACACAGCAGCTTCCGGTTCACTCAGATCAGTCCCCAGTCTCGGCTGATGCAGCGCTTCCTCATTCACTTCTCAGGATCAGTGACAGATACCGTAACCTGCGCCCCGCGCACAGGAAGTGGAACTTAGAAGACAGTGCAACCATTTACCGGTAGGTGATGTGACACCATCGCCACTGTTAACCCCGTTGCTCTGACGTTGTGACGTGAACTTGTTGATACTCTATGGGGAATATTTTACAGCTGTTTTTAACAATGCACAGAATACTTGTGCAGTATTCAATATATACCGGTAGGCATTTTTATATAGTGTATTGTCTCAATAGGTACGGCCTAGTTTTCCTTTAAAGTTAAACGATCTCTTAGAGCCATATTTAGTATTGGCTGGCATAGGGTCTCCAACTTCTGGAGGATGTAGAAAGCCCTCAAACTAAAAGGGCTCCATCCCCTTCACCCCCTTTTTGCATTTGAACTCAGTTTCTGCAAACACAATTATTATTACTATAAGCACAGGGCCTGCATTCGTTCCATAAGACGCATTGACATTTCTCCTTACTTTTGAGGGGGGAAAAAGTGTGTCTTATGGAGCGAAAAATACGGACGGTACTTTTATTCTAGCCCTAACAATTTATTTCAGGTCTCCAGACACGCTAACTTTGTTATCACTATTTGTACTCATTTGTAATATGAGTGATGTAAGCATTGCTGCATTATCCATTGAAAATATGGGGCACTCTAAAGTAATGTAGTCCGCATTCTCTGGTAAAACTATTTTACCATTGACTTGTAATATCAGATAGTGAACCATTCTTAGCATAGGGCCATAATATATATAACGTTCCCTGCGCTATCAAAAGAATACTCCTTGTATAATATGGGCCATTCATTTTTAAAATACATTGGTTGAACTGCTAAAAATTATGTATGCTGAATAAAAATATACATTCTAGAAAACCTTTTTTAAAAAGAGACATTTTTGTAATTAATTAGAAATTACACATAAAAAGTGCATATTATACAATAATCTAAACATAAATAAAGGCTGCTTCTTGGGTGGTAACTAGCCATAGAATAAGTTATTATGCTGTTGTTCGTTCCCAGGTTGAGCGATTCTCACTTTTTTTTTTAGGCAAATTATGACCCTGAGGGAAGTCTCCCTAAGTGTAATGCAGGAATCCAGACGTGGACCCATTGCTCAGTGTGCCTAGAGGGATATGGCTGCACCTCACTGATGAGGCCCACAAAAAGCCGAAACGTACGTCTGGGGTTTTGCTGTTTCTCTCGTTCAGAGAGGAATTGCCTGGTATTTCGGGACTGGACTGCACTGTTTAGTCAGGATCAGACTGATATACTACAGGAAAGTTCTTCTCTGTGAAAGACACATGTTGAGCAAAAAGAGGCTGCTTCTTGGGTGGTAACTAGCCATAGAACAAGCTATTATGCTATTGCTCGTTCCCAGGTTGAGCGCTTCTCTGTTTTTATTTATGCAAATAATCTAAACATATCTCTCAGTACTCCTTTTTATTTTTATTTTAAATCAGAACTGGCTGCTGCCATATGCAGTTTACTTGTAAAACAGCCTCACTATTTGTTTATTCATGACAAAATCCGTTCACATTATACTTCTTAGAAATGTTGTATAATTATATTACAGTTTTCTAGAGTTAAAGTTGTCCTTGAAAAATCTTATGACTAAACAGCTGAAGGAAAATTTGAAGTGCGGATTTGAAATACAAATTGACAAGAAAAGCGTCATTGGTATTCTGTTTTGCTACTCCAAGGAACATCAATTCTGTTTCTTAATGAGAACTGTCTTAGAAAAACTAAGAAGAAAAAGATTAGCATTGTTGTGTTAGATGACTTATTGTCTGGTGTTTTAATAATAAGTATCACCTTGTCATTTTATGCATTCTGCATATCAATGGAAAATTGTAAAGTATGCATTGAACTGATAAATGCTAACACACCCACACCCACCCCTATACATATTTGCTTACACACAAACTTACACAAACCCATGCACACATACACACATGCACAAACACAGGCACATATACACATACATCCATGCACACATACACAAATGCACAAACACAGGCACAGATACACATACACCCATGCACAAACACAGGCACAGATACACATACACCCATGCACACATACACAAATGTACAAACACAGGCACAGATACACATATACCCATGCACACCCATGCACACATACACCCATGCACAAACAAATGCACACAGAAATATACATACACATATACATATCTGCATACACATCTACACAAACACATGCACATACAGCCATGCACACATACATATACACACGTGCGATCACACCACCACATATACACATGTGCAAACACACACACGTACACATATAAACAAACACATGCCCACATACACCCATGCATAAACACATGCACACATACACAAACACATGCACACATACACCTGTGCACAAACACATGCACACAGACACATGCATACACAAACACTTGCACATGTACACACATGTGCGCATACACACAAACACACATACACAATCACATGCACATATACACACACAAATACGTACGAACATAAACACTTACACACATATACACATGTGCGTACCCACACACATAGGGTAGGTATAAGATACAACGCTCAAATCTCAAATGCTGTTCCCAAAAGGTAAGTGTACCTCCTAACATCAAACCAAAATAGAAAAAGAACAAGGGGATATGGGAACGCGCTGTACAAAACAGCATATGAGAGGTAAAGAACTATATAAGGAATGTGGATTACACAAGAGTATAATAAAAAAAGTTTATATTTGTTTATAATTGTATTACAATAAGCGATGCCGTCATCTGTTACAAAGTAAAATAGTACAATTAAAATAGGATGAGAATCAACATAAAATATAAAACATCAGTGTGTAGTGCTGTAAGTAACTATAAAAATAATAATATGTTGCAAAGTAACACAATGTTAAAATTTAAACAGAGTCAATGTTACCGTCCTTTCACAATCAGGCCAGTGATTAGAGTGTCTGATCCAGCTGTTTATATGAATGACTTGGAAAATTCCCTCTGCGTTGTTTTTAAAACAGCGAAAAACTTGCAAGAATCTTCTGGCTTGTATCCAATGACTGTGAGTTAAATTTAAAAGACACATTCAGAGCCGTATTTGCGGGATGTCCCGTGCTGTGGACCGGTTCCGGTCAGGAGGTCAAAAGGTCAAAGTGAAGTAAAAATGAATCAGACTGCTTTTAACAAATGTGGGTCATGGGTGGGAATTACGCATATAGAGTCAATTCATATATTAAAGAGGCTCAATGCACCGCACCTACCGCATATGTAAGTCAAGCAGTTGTATTGCAAGTAAAGTTTGTAACAGTGTCCATATTATTCAGATTCCAGTGCTGGACAGAAGAAAGTAGATCATGGGTATGATGGTATTTCCAGGAAAAAACAACTCTGTGAATTAGAGTTGATCTCAACCACCTTACCTACTACTTAATTTCACAAGTTATGAGCAAATTTCTACGCGTTTCAGCCTAGTCAGGCCTTTATCAAGATGCTCATTATGGTCTTTCATGAATTTAAATACACTGTGGTTCTCTGTGATTGGATCAGAGAGGGTCATGGGATTAGATGAGAGAAAGTCATGTGATTAGATGAGAGAAAGTCATATGACTGGGTTTTGCCATGATTTTTCACAGTTTAATCAACATTCGTTATATGTTTATAAATACCTCAACATTTTGTTCTATTTTGATGAATATTAGAACTAATGAGGATTGGAGTAAAAGCATTTAGATTGTGCAGTAGATCTATATACCAGAGATAATACAAAAAATTGTACATGACATATTTCCATGAAAGATTATGGAAAAATATGAAAAAAAAAAATAAAAAATAAATAAATATATATATATATATATATATATATATAAAAAACCACTAGCAGTACGTATTTGCAACAAAAAACTTTTTTAGTGGTGATTAAGTCGTGAGTATGGCTAACTCTAAAAAATATTGAAGTGAAATACTATAGAAATATGATATCAAAAACACATCCTTATTTGGAAGACATATCTTTTTTTGAGAAACATATCCTTTTTTGAAAGACATATCTTTTTTTGAAAGACATATCTTTTTTCAAAAAAAGTTTTTCAAAAAAAGATATGTCTTTCAAAAAAAGATATGTCTTTCAAAAAAAGATATGTCTTTCAAAAAAGGATATGTTTCTCAAAAAAAGATAGTCTTCCAAATAAGGATGTGTTTTTGATATTATCATATTTCTATAGTATTTCACTTCAATATTTTTTAGAGTTAACCATACTCACGACTTAATCACCACTAAAAAAGTTTTTTGTTGCAAATACGTACTGCTAGTGTTTTTTTTTTATATATATATATATATATATATATATATATATATATATATATATATATATATATATATATATATATATATATATATATATATTTTTTTTTTTTAATTTTTTTTTTCATATTTTTCCATAATCTTTCATGGAAATATGTCATGTACAATTTTTTGTATTATCTCTGGTATATAGATCTACTGCACAATCTAAATGCTTTTACTCCAATCCTCATTAGTTCTAATATTCATCAAAATAGAACAAAATGTTGAGGTATTTATAAACATATAACGAATGTTGATTAAACTGTGAAAAATCATGGTAAAACCCAGTCATATGACTTTCTCTCATCTAATCACATGACTTTCTCTCATCTAATCCCATGACCCTCTCTGATCCAATCACAGAGAACCACAGTGTATTTAAATTCATGAAAGACCATAATGAGCATCTTGATAAAGGCCTGACTAGGCTGAAACGCGTAGAAATTTGCTCATAACTTGTGAAATTAAGTAGTAGGTAAGGTGGTTGAGATCAACTCTAATTCACAGAGTTGTTTTTTCCTGGAAATACCATCATACCCATGATCTACTTTCTTTTGTCCAGCACTAGAATCTGAATAATATGGACACTGTTACAAACTTTACTTGCAATACAACTGCTTGACTTACATATGCGGTAGGTGCGGTGCATTGAGCCTCTTTAATATATGAATTGACTCTATATGCGTAATTCCCACCCATGACCCACATTTGTTAAAAGCAGTCTGATTCATTTTTACTTCACTTTGACCTCCTGACCGGAACCGGTCCACAGCACGGGACATCCCGCAAATACGGCTGTGAATGTGTCTTTGAAATTTTACTCACAGTCATTGGATACAAGCCAGAAGATTCTTGCAAGTTTTTCGCTGTTTTAAAAACAACGCAGAGGGAATTTTCCAAGTCATTCATATAAACAGCTGGATCAGACACTCTAATCACTAGCGTGATTGTGAAAGGACGGTAACATTGACTCTGTTTAAATTTTAACAGTGTTACTTTGCAACATATTATTTTTATAGTTACTTACAGCACTACACACTGATGTTTTATATTTTATGTTGATTCTTATCCTATTTTAATTGTACTATTTTACTTTGTAACAAATGACGGCATCGCTTATTGTAATACAATTATAAACAAATATAAACTTTTTTATTATACTCTTGTGTAATCCACATTCCTTATATAGTTCTTTACCTCTCATATGCTGTTTTGTACAGCGCGTTCCCATATCCCCTTGTTCTTTTTCGTACCCACACACATACACAAACACCCGCACCCATACACACACATATACACACGAAAACACATGCACACATATGCAAACACATATACATACACAAACACACAAGTGCACATGCACACATTAACACACATATACACTTGTGTACACACACACAAACACATGCAGACATATGCACGCACATACATAAACAAACACTTGCACACATACACACACATATACACACACACGTACACACACATGCACACGTAAACACACAAATACACGTGCGTACACACACATACACACACACATATATATACAGTACATGTGCATACACACACACACAAATGCACATGTATATACACATGTGCATACACTAACACACATACTTTCTCAAAAACGCATACATACACACACATGTACATAGATTTAAGAAACGTGAAACTTTAGCCAATAGTTTTCCAAAATAGCATATGTTAGAGGAGGAAAAGTGATTTTTCTTAGTTAAAAAGATGTGTGTTTCTCTTGGGGTTTTTTTTTATTAATGGTTCTGGCACCATGCAGGCAAAAATACTATAGGTGAAGGGGCCTCCCTATACTGTACTATCAATACCAAAAATTCTATATGCCTGTTTTTTTAACACTGTGGCATCTATTTATCAAAATCTGGAGGGCCTAATTCGACAGTGCGGATCAGATCCGCCAGACCTCACTGAATACGGAGAGTAATACGCTCTCCGTATTCAGCATTGCACCAGCAGCTCACAAGAGCTAATCGCAGCCAATCGGCCGCCAGCAGGGAGCTGCCAATCAACCCGATCGTACTCGATCGGGTTGAATTGCGGCGATGTCTGTCCGCCTGCTCAGAGCAGGCAGACAGGCTATGGAGCAGCGGTCTTTAGACCGCTGCTTCATAACTGGTGTTTCTGGCGAGCCTGCAGGCTCACCAGAAACATGGGGCCTCAAGCTCTATCCGGAGCTTGATAGATATGCCCCTATCTGTCTGTCTATCTCTGTATATACATAATACAGGTCAAAAGATTTAGAACACTTACAGTTTTTTATTGAAATGTAAGCAGTTAAGTCTAGTGAATAATCTGAAATTCTACAAAGGTAAGCAGTTAACTGCTACTTGAAAAAGTTAAAGTAACAAGTTAAAATTAATAAAAACTGACAAATAATGTATGTAGGTCACTAAAATGTGTAACAGTGTGGTTTTTCCTTTAGAGAAATTGCAATGAAAGGAAAAAGAATAAATCCTAGGATTTTGTAAACCTATATAGCACTCACATTCCTAAGGGGGTGGCTATGTGTTAGAACCAAAATTAATTAAAGATACAGCTGTGGAGTGGTGTGCCGAGAGTATTTAAAATATAACCTTTATTAGGAAATTTAAATAAAATATCCACATACAAACATAAACACATTAAAAACACAGAGTGATTGTCAGGTTATAGATACCAGCGCACTTAGTAATCTTTATTCAGATAGTATAATATGTGGTTGAATCTTCAACTTAGGATGTATTAATCCATAGTCAAGATAAATGTCACCTTATAGTTATCTTATGATAGGGGTATCTTTAGTATCGTATCTTGTTTCCGGAAGGATTTCCAGTATTGAGGAAGAGTTTGGATTCCACTTGGGGTATGGGATAATAACCTCTTCAATGACAATAGGTAAAGGCCTGATTACGCTTAATACTTATATCTAAATATAAGGGTGATGTCTACAGCTGTTAATATATCATATATTGAATGCTCAGTTTATATTCTGACTTTGTTTAAACAGCTTTATTAACAGTCTCGGGTCTTAATAACCCCTATGCTATTGGTGTGGCTGATATTTGGTCTCGGCAGTCATAAGTGTTGCAACATAACTAGGTGTGTATTAAATCAATATATATAGTTACTGCTTAGATACTGGGGTATTGCATAAAGCAATATACATTATTTGTATAGCCAGCTCCCTAGAATGTTGTCAATTATAGCTTGTACTGGTAGTATTAGAATTTTATGGAATTCCAGTGTACTTATCCTGTTTTTTCCCAAAGCTGCTTGGGTTTAAGACCTTGTGTATGAAAGATAAGGATTAGAGTAGACTAGTAGTAAAGTTGCCAGCTGAATCTACAGTGAGCTTTTTAATAAGTTGTGGAGTGGACTAACTTGTTTGTGCTGCAAGTTGAATCTCACCTTGTATATTATAATCAGGACTAGTCCTAAAGCCCGTTCACACGGGCCATTTTTTTGCAGTACAGTGGTCCCACCCCTGGCGTTCTCTCCCTCCCACTCTTTTGCTTTCTCTCTCTCCCCCCTCTCTTTTGCACTCTCTCCCCCTCTCTCTCTCTCGCTCCCCTCTCTCTCTCTCTCGCTCCCCTCTCTCTGTCCCCCCTCTCTCTCCCCCCTCTCTCTCTCCTCTCTCTCTCCTCTCTCTCTCTCTCTCCCCTCTCTCTATCTCACCCCTCTCTCTCTCTATCTCACCCCTCTCTCTCTCTCTCTCTCTCTCTCTCTCTCCCCTCTATCTCTCTCTCTCCCCCCTCTCTCTCTCTCTCGCCTCCTCTCTCTCTCGCCTCTCTCTTTCTCTCTCCCCTCTCTCTGTCTCTCTCCTCTCTCTCTCTCCCCTCTATCTCTCTCTCTCTCCCCCCCTCTCTCGCTTCTCTCTTTCTCTCTCCCCTCTCTCTGTCTCTCTGCTCTCTCTCTCTCCCCCCCTCTCTCTCTCTCTCCCCCTCTCTCTCCCCCCTCTCTCTCTCTCTCTCCCCTCTCTCTCTCTCTCTCTCTCTCTCTCACCTCTCTCTCTCTCCCCTCTCTCTCTCCCTGTCTCTCTCCTCTCTCTCTCTCCCCTCTATATCTCTCTCCCCCTCCCCCCTCTATCTCTCCCCCCTCTCTCTCTCCCCTCTATATCTCTCTCCCCCCTCTCTCTCTCTCCCCTCTCTCTCTCTCCCCTCTCTCTCTCTCTTCTTTCTCCCCCTCTCTCTCCTCTCTCCCCCCCCCCTCTGTCTCTCCTCTCTCTCTCTCTTGCCCCTCTATCTCTCCCCCCCTCTCTCTATCTCTCTCCCCTCTCTCTCCCCCCTCCCCCTCTCTCTCTCTCCCCCTCTCTCTCCCCTCTCTCTCTCTCCTCTCTCTCTCTCCTCTCTCTCTCCTCCTCTCTCTCCCCCCTCTGTCTCTCTCTCTCTCTCTCTCTCTCTCTCTCTCCTCTGTCTCTCTCACTACCCTCTCTCTCTCTCTCTCTCTCTCTCTCTCTCTCTCCCCTCTGTCTCTCTCACTCCCCTCTCTCTCTATCTCCCCCCTCTCCCTTTTTCTGTCCACATCTCCCCTCTTTCTCTCTCCCCTCTCTCTCTATCTCTCTCCCTCTGTCTCTCTCTCCCTCTCCCCCCCCCTCTCTCTCTCTCTCTCTCTCTCTCTCTCTCTCTCTCTCTCTCCCCCCCTCTCTCTCTCCCCCTCTCTCTCTCATTCTCTCTCTCCTCTCTCTCTCTCTCCCCCCTCTCTCCACATCTCCCCCCTCTCCCCACATCTTCCCCCTCTCTCCACATCTCCCCCCTCTCTCCACATCTCCCCCTCTCTCCACATCTCCCCCCTCTCTCTACATCTCCCCACATCTCTCCCCTCTCTCCACATCTCCCCCCTCACTCCACATCTCCCCACATCTCTCCACATCTCCCCACATCTCTCCACATCTCTCCCCTCTCTCCACATCTCTCCCCTCTCTCCACATCTCCCCCCTTTCTCCACATCTCCCCACATCTCCCCCCTCTCTCCACACCTCCCCCCTCTCTCCACACCTCCCCCCTCTCTCCACATCTCCCCCCTCTCCCCACATCTCTCCACATCTCCGCACATCTCTCCCTTCTCTCCACATCTTCCCCCTCACTCCACATCTCCCCCCCTCTCCCCACATCTCTCCACCCTCTCTTGAGCTGTTTGAGCTCTCTCCACGGACCTTCACGGGCCTTCACGCTAGGCTCCGCCCCCTTCACGGGCCTTCACGTTAGGCTCCGCCCCTTCACGCTCGGCCATGCCCACTTCTGCTCGGCGCAGTCGGCAGAACAGTTAGGGACTTAGGCCAGGTGTGTTTGTCCTCATGCTGTCTCTATTGCGCATGACAGCTTCGGACAAACACACTTGGCCTTTTATAGTATAGGATAATATAGGATTCTAGCTGGGTTTAATCCCTGTATACTGTTAACTCCCCATAGGCTCCAAAATTAGATAATTTACACAACCCTGAATATTATTGCATATTATAGCGGTTTACTGTTCCTATGACTTCTCTTATATAGATACGTATTGTTAAATGGTTGTGACTACGGTCTGTGACCTATTGTGTAATTGAAGAGGATACTATCTTAATATTAGTTTGTTTTTGTCAAAATGTATCTTTCTTGCCTATATCATTGCTACAAGAGATTGCTACAGTTATATTATCATGCTAATGTTTGCAATGACTGGTATTCAATATATTTGACAAACTACATATAATACAAGGTGGGTTAAACAGATGCTTTAAAGGAGCGCCAGATTATCCCTCGAGAGGAAAATTGGCTAAAGGTGGAGTCAAGAAGTATAGTTATTGAGGTATAGTAACTGACTGGATCTATATGAATATAACAAATATGCTAAGTTCAAAATGAAAATACAGATAAAATAGAATACAATTTGTCCATTTAATCAGTATTCTAAAAGGACTGTGTGTATTTCACAGTTAAAAACACAACATATTAATAAAAAACATTGGAAAACAATTATATAAAAATTGGAAAACAATTATATAAAAAAACATTAATTAGAAACAGTATTAAAAACAATACATAGTGATTTATACAATCAATACTAAATACCTCTTAAGGTGGCCCTATATTAAAAATAAATGGGAATAGCTAACCAGCTAAAAAATGGGAACTGTGGGTTAACCGTTTCAATCCGTTGGTAACTAATTAATCTGGATAACTGACCTGCTGGGGTACCCCTATATAATCCGTATAGGTACAACTTCAGTTTACAGGATCTATAGTATATACAACTGTTTGTATATAATGTACTATAGACTACAATCATACAGCAAAAAGCAAAAACATATATATGGTGGTATAAGTCCAAGAAAAATCCAATATCAAGTCTGTGAATGATGTGAGTTAATCCATGTGGAGTGACAACAAAATAGAAAAAGTGAAAAAATATGTTGATGTTGATCCAATAAAAAATATATTCCAATAAAAATGTGAAAAAAAATATCCAATAGACTGTGAGGTAAAAATACCCAATAAACTGTGATGTAAAATATATCAAAAAGTTAAGTGTCCGTGGAAAAAAAGAAACATATAAAAGTGTCCATTAATCAGAAAAAAACAGGTGTACACCTAAAAAACGCCAAAAAAAGTTGTTACAAAAAAGGAAATGTAGGTGGATCTTGTGTGATGAAAATTGAAGTGAAATGTCTTAACCCTGCTAGTGGGGTTCTTCAAAAATCGGGATACCGAGATGACCTCTTGAGAAAGGTCCCGAGGGATCGAAACGCGTAGACACTACTGATACACGGCTCAGGTTTAATATTGGTAAGTTTAATACTTATTCTTTTGATTTGTAGTTGCTTTATTGCACTATTTTTGCTTATATATATTTTTTTAGGCCATCTCGGTATCCCGATTTTTGAAGAACCCCACTAGCAGGGTTAAGACATCTACACAAGCACCTTATTTATAAGGCATTTCCACTAAGACACCATTTGAATTTGGGATTTCACTTCAGTTTTCATCACACAAGATCCACCTACATTTCCTTTTTTGTAACAACTTTTTTTTGGCATTTTATAGGTGTACACCTGTTTTTTTCTGATTAATGGACACTTTTATATGTTTCTTTTTTTCCACGGACACTTAACTTTTTGATATATTTTACATCACAGTTTATTGGGTATTTTTACCTCACAGTCTATTGGATATTCTACCTAGTTAAAATAAATACAAAGTTGCCTGTAAAATAAATATAAATCCTAAGCTAGCTACAATATAACTAATAGTTACATTGTAGCTAGCTTAGGGTTTATATTTATTTTACAGGCAACTTTGTATTTATTTTAACTAGGTAGAATAGTTATTAAATAGTTATTTACTATTTAATAGCTACCTAGTTAAAATAAGTACAAATTTACTTGTAAAATAAATCCTAACCTAAATTACAATTACACCTAACACTACACTATCATTAAATTAATTACATAAATTACCTACAATTAACTACAATTAAATAAAATAAACTAAAGTACAAAACCCCCCACTAAATTACAGAAAATAAAAAAATAATTACAATTTTTTAAGCTAATTACACCTACTCTAATCCCCCTAATAAAATAAAAAAGCCCCCCAAAATAATAAAATTCCCTACCCTATACTTAAAAGGGCCTTTTGCGGTGCATTGCCCCAAAGTAATCAGCTCTTTTACCTGGAAAAAATATATAATACCCCCCCAACATTAAAACCCACCACCCACACACCCAACCCTACTCTAAAACCCACCCAATCCCCCCTTAAAAAAACCTAACACTACCCCCTTGAAGATCACCCTACCTTAAAAAGACGTCTTCACCCAGCCGGGCACAAGTGGACCTCCAGAGGGGCAGAAGTTTTCATCCGATCCGGCCAGAAGAGGACATCCAGACCAGCAGATGTCTTCAACCAGGCGGCATCTTCTATCTTCTTCCTTCTGGAGCGGGTCCATCTTGAAGACATCCGACGCGGAGCATCCTCTTCCATCCGACGGCGACTGAAGAATGATGGTTCCTTTAAGTGACGTCATCCAAGATGGCGTCCCTTCAATTCCGATTGGCTGATAGAATCCTATCAGCCAATCAGAATTAAGGTAGGAAAAATCCTATTGGTTGATGCAATCAGCCAATAGAATTGAGCTTGCATTCTATTGGCTGATTGGAACAGCCAATAGAATGCGAGCTCAATCCTATTGGCTGATTGGATCAGTCAATAGGATTTTTCCTACCTTAATTCCGATTGGCTGATAGGATTCTATCAGCCAATTGGAATTGAAGGGACGCCATCTTGGATGACATCACTTAAAGGAACCTTCATTCTTCAGTCGCCATCGGATGGAAGAGGATGCTCCGCGTCGGATGTCTTCAAGGTGGACCCGCTCCGCTCCGGATGGAAGAAGATAGAAGATGCTGCCTGTATGAAGACTTCTGCCGGTCTGGATGTCCTCTTCTGGCCAGATCGGATGAAGACTTCTGCCCCTCTGGAGGTCCACTTGTGCCCGGCTGGGTGAAGACGTCTCAAGGTAAGGTGATCTACAAGGGAGTAGTGTTAGGTTTTTTAAGGGGGGATTGGGTGGGTTTTAGAGTAGGGTTGGGTGTGTGGGTGGTGGGTTTTAATGTTGGGGGGGTATTGTATTTTTTTTCCAGGTAAAAGAGCTGATTACTTTGGGGCAATGCCCAGCAAAAGGCCCTTTTAAGGGCTATTTGTAATTTAGTATAGGGTAGGGAATTTTATTATTTGGGGGGCTTTTTTATTTTATTAGGGGATTAGAGTAGGTGTAATTAGCTTAACAAAATTGTAATTATTTTTTTATTTTCTGTAATTTAGTGTTTTTTTTTGTAGTTTATTTAATTTAATTGTAGTTAATTGTAGGTAGTTTATGTAATTCATTTAATGATAGTGTAGTGTTAGGTGTAATTGTAATTTAGGTTAGGATTTATTTTACAGGTAAAGTTGTACTTATTTCAACTAGGTAGCTATTAAATAGTTAATAACTATTTAATAACTATTCCACCTAGTTAAAATAAATACAAAGTTGCCTGTAAAATAAAAATAAACCCTATGATGGCTACAATGTAACTATTAGTTATATTGTAGCTAGATTAGGGTTTATTTTACAGGTAAGTATTTAGTTTTAAATAGGAATAATTTAGTTAATTATAGTAAATTTATTTAGATGTATTTAAATTATATTTAAGTTAGGGGGGTGTTAGGGTTAGACTTAGGTTTAGGGGTTAATAAATTTATTATAGTGGCAGCGGCAGATTATGGGTTAATAAATTTAATATAGTTGCGGCGACGTTGGGGGGGCAGATTAGGGGTTAATAAATAAAATTTAGGGTTCGGCGATGTTGGGGGCATCAGATTAGGGGTTAATAAGTATAATGTAGGTGGCGGCGATTTTCGGAACGGCCGATTAAGGGTTAATAATATAATGTAGGTGGCGGCAGTGTCCGGAGCAGCAGATTAGGGGTTAATAAGTGTAATATTAGGGGTGTTTAGACTCGGGGTTCATGTTAGGGTGTTAGGTGTAGACATAACTTTTATTTCCCCATAGGAAACAATGGGGCTGCGTTAGGAGCTGAACGCTGCTTTTTTGCAGGTGTTAGTTTTTTTTCCAGCCTGCTCAGCCCCATTGTTTCCTATGGGGAAATCGTGCACGAACACGTTCAGCCAGCTCACCGCTGACTTAAGCAACGCTGATATTGAGGTGAGATGTGGAGCTAAATTTTGCTCAATGCTCACTTTTCTGAGGCTAACGCCGGCTTGAAGAAAACTCATAATACCAGTGTTGTCTTACGTGAGCGGTTAGAAAAAAAGGCTTGTTAGCCCCGCACACCATTACCGACAAAAACTCGTAATCTAGCCGATAGTTAGTCTCTATATATATTGCAACGTTAACCCATATCTGTGACATTTTTAACTTGTAAGTTACACAACCATAGTTTTTGTTTTTTTATTTTTCAATGATTAAAAGTTATATTGTATAAATCCTGTTAGGAATTTTCCTGTCTTCTAGTCAGGGCCCAGAGTGCTATAGGTGCATGTTTCGCCACAACGTGGCTTTCTCAAAGGGAACCCTTTGAGAAAGCCATGTTGTGGCGAAACATGTCAGGGATAAGCAAGCTATAATGCTATAAGCATATTTTTTTAACTAGCAGGGTGTTTAAGGTTGTTAAACTAAAATCGGAGAGGTTGTTAATATTAGTATTGACCTGCTGCAGTTGGTGACGTATAGCCAAGCAACACAGTGATATATTGATAGTGGCACTAATAGTAGTAACTGGATATGAGTATCGATATTGTGTTTCAGTAGCTAATACGTTACTGAGAGGACCTTGTATTATATGTAGGATTGTCAAATATATTAAATACCAGTCATTGCAAACATTAGCATGATAATATAACCGTAGCAATCTCTAGTAGCAATGATATAGGCAAGAAAGATACATTTTGACAAAAACAAACTAATATTAAGATAGTATCCTCTTCAATTACACAATAGGTCACAGACCGTAGTCACAACCATTTAACAATACGTATCTATATAAGAGAAGTCATGGGAACAGTAAACCGCTATAATATGCAATAATATTCAGGGTTGTGTAAATTATCTAATTTTGGAGCCTATGGGGAGTTGACAGTATACAGGGATTAAATCCAGCTAGAATCCTATATTATCCTGATTATAATATACAAGGTGAGATTCAACTTGCAGCACAAACAAGTTAGAATCCGCAACCTATTAAAAAGCTCACTGTAGATTCAGCTGGCAACCTTTACTAGTAGTCTACTCGAATCCTTATCTTTCATACACAAGGTCTTAAACCCAAGCAGCTTTGGGAAAAACCAGGATAAGTACACTGGAATTCCATAAATTCTAATACTACCAGTACAAGCTATAATTGACAACATTCTAGGGAGCTGACTATACAAATAATGTATATTGCTTTATGCAATACCCCATTATCTAAGCAGTAACCATATATAGTGATTCAATACACACCTAGTTATGTTGCAACACTTATGACTGCCGAGACCAAATATCAGCCACACCAATAGCATAGGGGTTATTAAGACCTGAGACTGTTAATAAAGCTGTTTAAATAAAGTCTGAATATAGGCTGAACATTCAATATATATTAACTTAACAGCTGTAGACATCACCCTTATATTTAGATATAAGTATTAAGCGTAATCAGGCCTTTACCTATTGTCATTTAAGAGGTTATTATCCCGTACCCCAAGTGGAACCCAAACTCTTCCTCAATACTGGAAATCGTTCCGGAATCAAGATACGATACTAAAGATACCCCTATCATAAGATAGCTATAAGGTGACATTTATCTTGACTATGGATTAATACATCCTAGGTCGAAGATTCGACCACATATAATATACTATCTAAATAAAGATTACTAAGTGCGCTGGTATCTATAACCAGACAATCACCCTGTGTTTTTAATGTGTTTATGTTTGTATGTGGATATTTTATTTAAAATTTCCTAATAAAGGTTGTATTTTAAATACTCTCAGCACACCACTCCACAGCTGTATCTTTAATTAATTTTGGTTCTAACACATAGCCACCCCCTTCTTAGGAATGTGAGTGCTATACAGGTGTACAAAATCATCAATCCTAGGATTGATTCTTTTTCCTTTTAGTGTAAATACAGTACACAGCACCTGTGCCCTGCATAAATTATTGAGATTTTGGATTATCCCAGATTATAAAAAATTATAGATAGGCAATCCTAAAATTGTTACCTCAGTAGTGTCATTAGTACCTTGGTCTTTTTATTTGTTGAAATTGCAATGAAAGCCACTGTGTTAGTGTCAGTGAGTCCAGTTTCCTACAATATCAAAATAAAAGTAGAGGTAATTGACAAGAAGACAGGAAGACATCTGACAAATCCAAAGCCACAAGAGAATCAGAAGACAAGTTTCTGAGAGTCAACTGCTTGTGTGATAGGTGGCTCACATGACAACAGCTTCTAGCACAGCTTAACACTGTTTGAAGTAAGCAAGTCTCACTTTCAACTTGTAGAGAAGACTAAGCAGCAGATTTGACAGGATGAGTGTCAGTAAGAAAGCCTTTGCTAAGATGGAACAATAAGACAAAGAAGCTTGCTATGGTCATGAAGCACCACCAGTGGACTACTGGAGACTGGAAGAAGGCTTTATGGACCGGTTAATCAAAATATTTTAAATCTTCCATATACCCAAACGCCAGTGACAAATGCTGGAGAGGATGTGGGGAGAGAGGAGGTTACCTCCACATGTGGTGGAAATGTGGGAAACTTAAAAAGTATTGGTCAGAGATAGAAAGATATTACAAACAGGCACTGACAAATGACTTCACACTAACCCCCAACATTGCACTTTTGAATGACGTACCAAAGATCTCATGCGCTCTCAGACGTACACTACTACAAATAGGACTGACAGGAGCTAAGGCACTAATCGCCCCTAAATTGGAGGAATCAGACTCCCCCAACGGTCCATAACTGGACGGAGAAAGTAACAGATATACTGACAATGGAGGAATATGGCTATCTGAGACGGAGTAAATTAAATTACCTTGCAGAGGTCAGATTCCTTTGGGAAGAAACGCTAGTTGGGAACAGCCTAGTTCCCTCTAGAGGAAACCCTGACTGAATAAGCTGAGGATTATAGAAGAAATTTTAGAGTCACCACTATAACGGTATCACATTGAAAGAGACACAACTCCTCACACTCCTTTAGTGCCTATCCAATATCACCTTTAGCATTCAACACTTGAGAGAGAGAGAACGGCGCAGAAAAAGAGGATTCCAGAATAAGCTAAATATAATGGGTCAATTTATTTGTTACCTGAGGGAGCATGGCAGACGACGGCCCCTCAAGATGGAGGGGCTTCTATTCTTTTTGTTAATCATTTACTGTTTTAATGTACGTTCAATGTTTTAACAAAGGCTCATCACCTTATACAGCAAAGAGACTGAAAACTAAATTACTCGTATTGAGGTAAAGCTAATAAGGATTTTGTCCTGACCAAGTGATAATGTAAGTGTCAAAACTCAAACAACCTGTGACCATATTTATTTTATTTTTTGCTGTGAAAAGATGAGCCTGAGATAACAATAAAACTTTTGAAACTTAAAATATATTAAATCTTCAGTTCAACATGCACGGTTTTTGTATGGCATCGAGAATATATATATATATACAGTATGTATATTTACAGACAGACAACAGTCAAGGTTTTGTTTTTACAGTATTTATATTCTCTGTAATTAAATATAAATAAAACATGATATATCTAGTTAATTCTCTAATATAATATAATAAATATTATATTAAACATCAGGTTTAGTGCTCGTATTACAAGTTGAACGTAAATGCGAACAGGTGTTAGAAAAAAAGGCAGGCGCTTTAATATAGAGATACATACATATACATGTCTAAAGATGTATATGTATGTACAGTATATGTATATATGTCTATATGTGTACACATGTATTTTATATGTGTATAAATGTATTTACAGACATATATACATACATAAACACATAAATACATATGTATACATATATAAAAGTGCAATGGAGCCCTTTGCAGTGAAGTAGATGAAAACATGAAAAATCATATTTATGCAATATTTATATTTAATAAAGTGTTATACTGTGTATTTAATGTAAATATTTCACATTCCAATGTTCTGCACATAGAAGAATATCTTTATGCGTTTTTAAATATATATTCCTCTATATATCTGTATATATCTATACCTATATATAATTTTATATATATATATATATACACAGTATATATATATATATATATATATATATATATATATATATATATATATATATATATATATATACAGTTGCAAGAAAAAGTATGTGAACCCTTTGGAATGATATGGATTTCTGCACAAATTGGTCATAAAATGTGATCTGATCATCGTCTAAGTAACAACAATAGACAATCACAGTCTTCTTAAACTAATAACACACAAAGAATGAAATGTTGCCATGTTTTTATTGAACACACCATGTAAACATTCACAGTGCAGGTGGAAAAAGTATGTGAACCCTTGGATTTAATAACTGGTTGAACCTCCTTTGGCAGCAATAACTTCAACCAAACGTTTCCTGTAGTTGCAGATCAGACGTGCACAATGGTCAGGAGTAATTCTTGACCATTCCTCTTTACAGAACTGTTTCAGTTCAGCAATATTCTTGGGATGTCTGGTGTGAATCGCTTTCTTGAGGTCATGCCACAGCATCTCAATCAGGTTGAGGTCAGGACTCTGACTGGGCCACTTCAGAAGGCGTATTTTCTTCTGTTTAAGCCATTTTGTTGTTGATTTACTTCTATGCTTTGGGTCATTGTCCTGTTGCAACACCCATCTTCTGTTGAGCTTCAGCTGGTAGACAGATGGCCTTAAGTTCTCCTGCAAAATGTCTTGATAAACTTGGGAATTCATTTTTCCTTCGATGATAGCAATCCATCCAGGCCCTGACGCAGCAAAGCGGCCCCAAACCATGATGCCCCCACCACCATACTTCACAGTTGGGATGAGGTTTTGATGTTGGTGTGCTGTGCCTCTTTTTCACCACACATAGTGTTGTGTGTTTCTTCCAAACAACTCAACTTTGGTTTCATCTGTCCACAGAATATTTTGCCAGTACTGCTGTGGAACATCCAGGTGCTCTTGTGCAAACTGTAAACGTGAAGCAATGTTTTGTTTGGACAGCATTGGCTTCCTCTGTGGTATCCTCCCATGAAATCCATTCTTGTTTAGTGTTTTACGTATTGTAGATTCCGTAACAGGGATGTTAGCATTTGCCAGTGACTTTTGTAAGTCTTTAGCTGACACTCTAGGATTCTTCTTCACCTCATTGAGAAGTCTGCGCTGTGCTCTTGCAGTCAACTTTACAGGACGGCCACTTCTAGGGAGAGTAGCAGCAGTGCTGAACTTTCTCCATTTATAGACAATTTGTCTTACCGTGGACTGATGAACAGCAAGGCTTTTGGAGATACTTTTATAACCCTTTCCAGCTTTATGCAAGTCAACAATTCTTAATCGTAGGTCTTCTGAGAGCTCTTTTGTGCGAGGCATCATTCACATCAGGCAATGCTTCTTGTGAAAAGCAAACCCAGAACTGGTGTGTTTTTTATAGGGAAGGGCAGCTGTAACCAACACCTCCAATCTCATCTCATTGATTAGACTCCAGTTTGCTGACATCTTACTCCAATTAGCTCTTGGAGATGTCATTAGTCTAGGGGTTCACATACTTTTTCCACCTGCACTGTGAATGTTTACATGGTGTGTTCAATAAAAACATGGCAACATGTCATTCTTTGTGTGTTATTAGTTTAAGCAGACTGTGATTGTCTATTGTTGTGACTTAGATGATGATCAGATCACATTTTATGACCAATTTTTGCAGAAATCCATATCATTCCAAAGGGTTGACATACTTTTTCTTGCAACTGTGTATATATATATATATATATATATATATATATATATGTGTGTGTGTGTGTGTGTAAAGATATATTTTGTATTAAAACAAACAGTGGTTCAAACTACTAAAAGCAATCTAGCTGCCAGTAACCCTAGGTTGCTTTTAGTATTTTGAACTGCTGTTTGTTTTGCATCATTGAAGGATCATATCTTATTTTAATGGATTATGAAGAATAAAGCAATTTATTTTTAAAGAACGGCTTCTGGTTCTTCTGTGTCTGTGGATAACTTTGTTCAAAATGTATTGCACCTGAGCAAGATAATAGTATTATCCAAAATCGTCTTGTAATACACACAAACATGTCAAAAAGGCATTATTGCTCTTTATCAGCACCCTTTGTGTGTTGAATTTAAAGTGTCCACTTTGTTACCAAAATAATTTTGAAAACTCGTTGTCAGACAGATTGTGATACCTGAAGCTATTGCTGTCCGTGCATTGTACAGGCAATTTTCCCGCTATCTACTCAGATAGAATTTAAACATTTCCCAATATGGTGAGTTTCCTAAATGCTTGGATTGTGATCACTCAAGACTTGAAAAACGGGAGCCAAAAAAACCCCAGTGAACGGAATTGGAAAGATGGGAATTGACTAGTGATGTCGGGAATTGTTCGCCGGCGAATAGTTCCCGGCGAACATAGCATGTTCGATCCGCCCCCTATTCGTCATCATTGAGTAAACTTTGACCCTGTACCTCACAGTCAGAATACACATTACAGCCAATCAGCAGCAGACCCTCCCTACCAGACCCTCCCACCTCCTGGACAGCAGCCATTTTAGATTCATTTGGAAGCTGCATTCTTAGTGAGAGGAGGGACAGTGTAGCTGCTGCTGATTTAATAGGGAAATCGATAGCTAGGCTAGTGTATTCAGTGTCCACTACAGTCCTGAAGGACTCATCTGATCTCTGCTGTAAGGACAACACCCCAAAAAGTCCTTTTTAGGGCTAGAACATGTCTGCTTTTTTTTTTTTCCTGTGTAATCTAATTGCAGTTGCCTGCCTGCCAGCGTGTGTGTCAGGCTCACAGCGTATACTGTGCCCACTTGCCCAGTGCAACCACTCATATCTGGTGCAACAGTAGTGTTTTTGACTGTGAAATAATAGCAGACAGCTGCCAGTACCCAAGATGGCCGCCAATAAGGCAGATGGGGAGGGTTAGAGAGCTGTTTTGGGGGGATCAGGGAGGTTGGGGGCTAAGGGGGGATGCTACACCACAGCATATGTAAATATGCTAAAAAAATAATTTAAAAACCTTTTATTTTAGTACTGGCAGACTTTCTGCCAGTACTTAAGATGGTGGGGACAATTGTGGGGTGGGGTGGGGGAGGGAAGGGAGCTGTTTGGGAGGGATAAGGGGGTCTGATGTGTCAGGTGGGAGGCTGATCTCTACACTAAAGCTAAAATTAACCCTGCAAGCTCCCTACAAACTACCTAATTAACCCCTTCACTGCTAGCCATAATACATGTGTGCAGCATTTAGCGGCCTTCTAATTACCAGAAAGCAACGCCAAAATCATATATGTCTGCTATTTCTGAACAAAGGGGATCCCAGAGAAGCACTTACAACCATTTGTGCCATAATTGCACAAGCTGTTTGTAAATAATTTCAGTGAGAAACTTAAAATTGCGAAAAAATTTAAGTTTTTTTAAAATTTGATCGCATTTGGCGGTGAAATGGTGGCATTAAATATACCAAAATGGGCCTAGATCAATACTTTGGGTTGTCTACTACACTACACTTAAGCTAAAATTAACTCTACAAGCTTCCTACATGCTCCCTAATTAACCCCTTCACTGCTGGGCATAAAACACGTGTGGTGCGCAGTGGCATTTAGCAGCCTTCTAATTACCAAAAAGCAAAGCCAAAGCCATATAAGTCTGCTATTTCTGAACAAAGGGGATCCCAGAGAAGCATTTACAACCATTTATGCCATAATTGCATAAATTGTTTGTAAATAATTTCTGTGAGAAACCTAAAGTTTGTGAAAAAGTGAACAATTTTTTTTTATTTGATCGCATTTGGCGGTGAAATGGTGGCATGAAATATACCATAATGGGCCTAAATCAATACTTTGGGTTGTCTACTACACTACACTTAAGCTAAAATTAACTCTACAAGATGCCTACATGCTCCCTAATTAACCCCTTCACTGTTGGGCATAAAACACGTGTGGTAAGCAGTGGCATTTAGCAGCCTTCTAATTACCAAAAAGCAACGCCAAAGCCATATAAGTCTGCTATAATGGCATGTTTGGCACACAGTGTTGGGGCAAGGGTCCATCTGACCACTGATACCTGGTCTGCAAAGCATGGTCAGGGCAGGTATATCACCTACACTGCGCACTGTGAAGCAGGCGTAACCCTTACACGTAACCCTTACACTACCTGATCGATACAACATCATACCTGATGTTTTAAAGCACGTTATTCCAAACAATTTAGGAATGTTAGGTGATTTATGCCCTTTATGGATTAAAACCAGACTCTGCATCAACTATGTAATTTTCCATGGGAGTTTTGCCATGGATCCCCCTCCGGCATGCCACAGTCCAGGTGTTAGTGCCCTTGAAACAACTTTTCCATCACTATTGTGGCCAGAAAGAGCCCCTGTGGGTTTTAAAATTCGCCTGCCTATTGAAGTCTATGGCGGTTTGCCCGGTTCGCAAACTTTCGTGGAAGTTCTAGTTCTCCGTTCGTGAACCCAAATTTTTAGGTTTGCGACATCACTAGAATTCACCCCTTTGTCTTGTAATGTATTTGTTATATAGCTACTCGTTAGTGCAACTATATGCTTTGAAAATGTGATATAAATGGGTTCAAGTTAGTGTTTTATTAATGTGTAAAAAATTTCTTATTTTCAAATGATTAAACAAGCCTCGCCAAAAAGGCCTGCACTAATCTTCAAGAAATTTGTCAGGGTTAAGGGTATTATGGGAGACCTTATTTCTAACTTTGTATGTAAAAAAAAATGCATTTAGTTATGTCTTGCAAAGCTCTGGCCTGTGGCAGACAGTTGTGAGGGAACAATCAGTGTTCATTACTATATATGAAAAAGTGTCCTAAGGTCATTTTTCTGTTTCCTAGCTTTATGTACCTTTACATTCAAGTAAACTCATTAGACTCTATGGGGTAGATTTATCATAGTGCGAGCGTACATGATACGTTGTAGCTTGATAAATCGGCCCCTATTTATCAAGCAGTGAAAGCTACTTCGGAGACCCATTGTTTTAGGCTGTGAGACTGCTGCTCCTTAACCTCTCCACCATCTGATAGGTCCTGATCCGATAAGAATGATTGACAGCCCCTGCTAACGGCCGATTTGCCGCTAGTGAGCAGGGGGCGGCATTGCATAAGGATTTCTGGTGAAATGCTTGTGCAATGATAAATGCAGACAGCGTATGCTGACCTCCTACAGCAATGTCCAGCAGATATGATTTGCTATAGCCAATCATGTCCAATTGACATTTGATAAATCGAATCCATAGGGGTCAAATTATCAAACTCTGTACGGAGCTTGATGCCCCTTGTTTCTGGTGAGCCTTCAAGCTCGCCGGAAACAGAAGTTATGAAGCAGCGGTCTAAGGACAGAAATCAGCCAGATTGAATACAATCGGGTTGATTGACACCCCCTGCTAGCGGCTGATTGACCGCAAATCTGCAGGGGGCGGCATTGCACAAGCAGTTCGCAAGAACTGCTGGTGCAGTGATAAATGCCAACAGCGTATGCTGTCAGCATTTATCAATGTGCGGCGGACATGATCGCTACATCGTATCATGTCCGCTCGCACTATAATAAATTGATCCCATTGTCTCAACTTTGAATGTTTTTTTTATCTTTTTTACCAACAGTATTCCATTCCATATAAAAAGTGCCTGCTTGAATCCATTCGTCTCCTCAAGTTACTTCTGGAAAAAATTCAGAGCATTTGATTCCTTGCATTCAGATTGATTAAACAAGAAAAAAAAACTATATTTAACAGCCTTTTTCATTGATTTTTCACAGATCAACACACAAACAAAACTAAGCAGCCGGTGGGAAGGTAGAGCACAGGAAAAATCAATTTTGCTGAAGAATGTCTTGTTTGCTTGATAACAATTTGTTAGACTCTACTAAAATGCTTTATTCATGACATGTATGCAGCTAACCCTTTATTAATTTTATGTAGTAAATTGTCATTACAATCCGTTACAGATTTTTTTATTTGCAACTCATGACCAAGCATTCAAATATTAATATATGATTTGTTTACATTTTTATAGTACTTTGCTTTTTTATCATTTTAATAAAACCGAGAAACGACTGTGTTAAAATGTGAGCTGAGCATTGAGAATATATGACAAATAGTTATGAAATATTGGGAGTGGAGCGCAAAATATCGCTTTTGCAAGAGCGATATGAAACCCCAAAAATGTATTTTGTATTACAGAGTATACTATTTTAAAAAAAAGATTCCAATTTACTTCTTGAAAAACTGCTGCCGTATAGTGCTCCAGAAGTGGGCCAACTCCTAAGCAGATGTCCTTGCTTTTTAACAAAAGACACCAAGAGAACAAAGACAATTTGATAATAGAAAGTTGCTTTAAATTGCATGCTCTATCTAATTTATGATAGAAAAAAAAATCTCTTTAATGTTAGAATATTTAAAACTAAAATGCATGAATATAACACATTAATTATAAAAATAAGTGATACATGTATATTTTTTTCATTTAAATATTTATATAACAAAAGGTGTTAGCTTTCATATAAATGGGTGTCAAACTTTCAATGATTGCAAAATTGAATAAATGCTTTTTTGTTCACTAATGCAAATGTATATGATTACAAATCTCATCTAGTTTATAGGTTACATTTTTAAATTACAAATCAACAGTGCCCTCTGCTGGAGTATATGAAGCTTTGTACTTTAATAGATATTTATGATAGACTTTTTCACTGTAAATAAATGTAGTGAATTTCAATGCTTATTATCATTCAATTATTTTCTTACCCTACATGTGCTAAACAATGTATTTTTTTCCTAGTTTTCCAATGAAGAGATATTTATAAATTTAATTATCTTATTGGTGCCTACAGCATATTTTTTTACTACTCATATACTTTTTACTAGATACTAGCTACTAAACTGAAGATTCACTTGGATTTGAGAATGCCTGTTTTAATAAAACTAATTTTATCTAACTAACAAGTCTCACCATAATCATCATATTCAAATTAATGCATGCTATTAAAGTTGGAATAAATCATGGGGGTGATCTTTATTTTCAGCTGTTACTTATTTAGCATTCTTAATATGCACCACATTTGGGTTGCCATCTTTGCTCCATAAAAATATTGGACAACCTGTAGATGACTTAGACCTGTGGTAGGTGGGGTCACACAATGTCCCCACAAAACCTCACCTTATAGGACCCATGCTTGATCTCACCACATATAGTTTTCACAACTGAGCAGTTATTTTGTCCCCTTGGTTACCAGTAACACAGATAGGCAGTAGTGGTTTCCCCCTTAACTGCAATAAGCACAATTATTTAACACCTCCATGGTTGCCTGTAATACATATAATAGAAAATGCACAGTTTAACTTTTTGAGCCATATTTGGAATGCATAGAGGCCTAGAAGTCCCTTTACATTTAGTTGACAGGGGACTTTAAAAACACTGAACATTTAAGTGTCTAGTATTTTTGTATAGATTTTACTGGTCAGCCTGCTGAAATACTGAACTGTCCAGTTGAATACTGGACACCTGCGGCTAGATTACGATTTTTTGTCGGTAATGGTGTGCAGGGCTAATGAGTCTTTTTTCTTACCGCTTACTTAAGACAACGCTGGTATTACGAGTTTTCTTCAAGCCGGTGTTAGCCTCAGAAAAGTGAGCGTTGAGCAAAATTTAGCTCCACATCTCACAGTAATACCAGCGCTGCTTACGGTAGCGGTGAGCTGGCTAAACATGCTCGTGCACGATTTCCCCATAGGAAACAATGGGGCTGAGCTGGCTGAAAAAAAACCTAACACCTGCAAAAAAGCAGCGTTCAGCTCCTAACGCAGCCCCATTGTTTCCTATGGGGAAAGGAATTTTAAGTCTACACCTAACACCCTAACATTAACCCCGAGTCTAAACACCCCTAATATTACACTTATTAACCCCTAATCTGCCACCTACATTATATTATTAAGCCCTAATCTGCCACTCCGGACAACGCCGCCACCTACATTATACTTATGAACCCCTAATCTGATGCCCCCAACATCGCCAAACCCTACATTTTAATTATTAACCCCTAATCTGCCCCCCCCAACGTCGCCGCAACTATATTAAATTTATTAACCCCTAATCTGCCGCCGCCAACGTCGCCGCCACTATAATAAATTTATTAACCCCTAAACCTAAGTCTAACCCTAACACCCCCCCTAACTTAAATATAATTTAAATACATCTAAATAAATTTACTATAATTAACTATATTATTCCTATTTAAAACTAAATACTTAACTATAAAATAAACCATAAGATAGCTACAATATAACTAATAGTTACATTTGTAGCTAGCTTAGGATTTATATTTATTTTACAGGCAACTTTGTATTCATTTTAACTAGGTAGAATAGCTATTAAAAAGTTATGAACTATTTAATAGCTACTTAGTTAAAATAAGTACAAATTTACCTGTAAAATAAATCCTAACCTAAATTACAATTACACCTAACACTACACTATCATTAAATTAATTACATAAACTACCTACAATTAAATTAAATAAACTAAAGTACAAAAAACACCCCACTAAATTACAGAAAATAAAAAAAGAATTACAATTTTTTAAACTAATTACACATAATCTAATCCCCCTAATAAAATAAAAAGCCCCCGAAAATATTAAAATTCCCTACCCTATACTAAATTACAAATAGCCCTTAAAAGGGCCTTTTGTGAGGCATTGCCCCAAAGTAATCAGCTCTTTTACCTGTAAAAATTTTTTAATACCCTCCAACATTAAAACCCACCACCCACACACCCAACCCTACCCCACACACCCAACCCTACTCTAAAACACCCAATCCCCCTTAATAAAACCTAACACTACCCCCTTGAAGATCACCCTACCTTGAGCCATCTTCACCCAGCCGGGCGGGCACAAGTGGACTGCCAAAGGGGCAGAAGTCTTCATCCGATCCGGCCAGAAGAGGATATCCAGACCGACAGAAGTCTTCATCCAGGCGGCATCTTCTATCTTCTTCCATCTGGAGCGGAGCGGGTCCATCTTGAAGACATCCGACGCGGAGCATCCTCTTCCATCCGACGGCGACTGAAGAATGAAGGTTCCTTTAAGTGACGTCATCCAAAATGGTGTCCCTTCAATTCCGATTGGCTGATAGAATCCTATCAGCCAATCGGAATTAAGGTAGGAAAAATCCTATTGGCTGATGCAATCAGCCAATAGAATTGAGCTTGCATTCTATTGGCTGATTGGAAAAGCCAATAGAATGCGAGCTCAATCCTATTGGCTGATTGGATCAGCCAATAGGATTGAACTTCAATTCTATTGGCTGATTGCATCAGCCAATAGGATTTTTCCTACCTTAATTCCGATTGGCTGATAGGATTCTATCAGCCAATCGGAATTGAAGGGACGCCATCTTGGATGACATCACTTAAAGTAACCTTCATTCTTCAGTCGCCGTCGGATGGAAGAGGATGCTCCGCGTCGGATGTCTTCAAGATGGACCCGCTCCGCTCCGGATGGAAGAAGATAGAAGATGCCGCCTGGATGAAGACTTCTGTCGGTCTGGATGTCCTCTTCTGGCCGGATCGGATGAAGACTTCTGCCTCTCTGGAGGTCCACTTGTGCCCGGCTGGGTGAAGACGGCTCAAGGTAGGGTGATCTTCAAGGGGGTAGTATTAGGTTTTATTAAGGGGGGATTGGGTGGGTTTTAGAGTAGGGTTGGGTGTGTGGGTGGTGGGTTTTAATGTTGGGGAGGTATTGTATTTTTTTTTACAGGTAAAAGAGCTGATTACTTTGGGGCAATGCCCTGCAAAAGGACCTTTTAAGGGCTATTTGTAATTTAGTATAGGGTAGGGAATTTTATTATTTTGGGGGGCTTTTTTATTTTATTAGGGGGATTAGATTAGGTGTAATTAGTTTAAAAAAATTGTAATTCTTTTTTATTTTCTGTAATTTAGTGGGGTTTTTTTTGTACTTTAGTTTATTTAATTTAATTGTAGTTAATTGTAGGTAGTTCATGTAATTAATTTAATGATAGTGTGATAGTGTAGTGTTAGATGTAATTGTAATTTAGGTTAGGATTTATTTTACAGGTAAATTTGTACTAATTTTAACTAGGTAGCTATTAAATAGTTAATAACTATTTAATAACTATTCTACCTAGTTAAAATAAATACAAAGTTGCCTGTAAAATAAATATAAATCCTAAAATAGCTACAATGTAACTATTAGTTATATTGTAGCTATTTTATGGTTTATTTTATTTTTAAATAGGATTAATTTATTTAATAGTAGTAATTTAATTTCATTTTATTTAAATTATATTTAAGTTAGGGGGGGTTAGACTTAGGTTTGGGGGTTAATAAATTTAATATAGTAGCAGCGATGTTGGGGGCGGCAGATTAGGGGTCAATAAATGTAGATAGGTGTCGGCGATGTTAGGGACGGCAGATTAGGGGTTAATAAAATGTAACTAGTGTTTGCGAGGCGGAGCGTGGCGGTTTAGGGGTCAATATATTTATTACAGTGGCGGTGATGTCCGGTCGGCAGATTAGGGGTTAAAAATTTTAATTAAGTGTTTGCGATGTGGTGGGGGGGCCTCGGTTTAGGGGTTAATAGGTAGTTTATGGGTGTTAGTGTACTTTGTAGCACTTTAGTTAAGAGTTTTATGTTACGGCGTTAGCCCATAAAACTCTTAACTACTGACTTTTAAATGCGGTAAGAGTCTGGACAGGAGAGGGTCTACTGCTCACTTTTTCAAGCAATCGTAATACCGGCGTTAGGAAAATCCCATTAAAAAGATATGCAATTGACGTAAGGGGATTTGCGGTATGCAAAAATCGCTGAAAAAAAGTGAGGGGTACACCTGTACCTGCCTGACTCGTAATACCAGCGAGCGTTAAAAAGCAGCGTTGGGACCCCTCAACGCTGCTTTTTAAGGCTAACGCAAGACTCGTAATCTAGCAGCTGGTAACCCTAACAACATTACAAAAAATATCAGAGCTGCAGGGAATTATATCATACTGAACTGAAATCAGAGAGCTTCCCTAGTCAAAAAGAATGATCTTCCTGGAGTCATTCTGAAGTAATGGATGACTCCAGACTAATTATCAGAAGCCATCCTGAAGTATGCCCACAGGCCGAATTATTTAAATGAGATTACTCTAGAGTCATTTACTGGCTGTTCATGCTTGTGAAGTAATCAGTAAGGTAATCTGCTAATCATTCTGAAGTCATCTACCAGAATGTTTTTCCTTAGTTGATGACTTTACAAGCCTGATGATGTGCCAATAACTTCTAAAAAAAGTTTGATGATCATCAAATCACTCCAGGATGGTCTCTTATGTCCTACAAAATAGTCACTAATTAGTTAAATTAACTCAAATAACAAGCCTGAGGCCTAAATGATCAATGTCTTAACAAATGTCTGTAAGTCTAAACAATAAGCATATTTTTTATTTTTTATTTTATTTTGGGGTTTTTTCCAGCCATCAAATAGAAATATAGGACAGGCGTATAAAGAGATTGTATGACTAATTCTTTAAAACAGAAAGCCTAATACACACACTTGTACAAAAAAGCAGTCCCATTAACATTGAACTACAGATATTCTAGACTAAATGCCACCAGGATATGAAATATTTTAGTTGTTTTTTCAACATTTTCTTGTGTCTATGTGCATAAATAACATACCACCCAACAGCTTGTGCTGTCTAAAATGAAGTAAGGGTGAGCACTCCTAGCAATGAGGATGTCATTCCTGTTTGGGATTTAGGTGGCCCCAATATGCAGTGGTGGAAATTCTAGCCCTGCAGACCCTGCAATGCTTTGGGGCCTGCAGGTAAGAGGGGCCCGCCACCTGTCTAGCATTTCATGGTTGGGGGGCTGCAGCAGGGCCGCATCATTTGCTGGGGAATAGTGGCCGGGAGAAGAAGAAGGCCAAGGAGGGACCTGTGCGCACAGAGAATCTTGCAAGGCCACTTAGCTGCAGACTAGGCAGCGGGAGGAAAGGGTGTTAGGGGGAATTGTATGTGCCTGTTGGAAGATTAGGGGCTGAGCCAGGAACATCAATTGCTGGGGGGGCTAGAAAAAATTGTTCTGCCCCTGCAGAAGAGATATGAGAAGATGAATGGAGGGGGAAGCAGCAGGACAGACAGCATGATGTTGCTATCTACCTGTGACAATCTTACAAAATAAGTGCTAGTTATGAGCTATTTATTTATGTTTTAATTAAAAAAAGTTCTGTGAAAAGGGTAAGACGGATGAATTAGAAAAAAGCAAATATGCAAAAACTTGTGCATATCAACTTTTGCGCACGAGCGATAAGGGGTTTATCGCTGCTCTTTGCAATTAAAAGATATAAGGGCTCAAAGATATGAGGTTTTAGGTGTTAGAAACAAAAGGCACCCAAGGGGCTTTAACATAGAGATCCATTCATATACATGTCTAAATATGTATATATGTATAGATATATGTTTATATATATATATATATATATATATATATATATATATATATATATATATATATATACTGTATATATATATATATATATATATATATATTTATTTGTGTGTCTTTGAGAAAACACCATCAGGGAGTGAAACGCGTCAGTTGACGTAGGCTGTGTCTTCTCACCTACACTTGAAATTGTAAGTTTTACGTTTTACGATTTACCAATAAAAGTTGGACTTTTTTACCCACATTGATGCTTCTGTGATATTGTTGCCTTCGAAACTGACCCATATCCCTGTCTGGAATACCTACATTGCACATGATATATTTGTGTGTACATATGTATTTATGTGTGTACATATGTATTTACAGACATATATACACATATAAACACATAAATACACATGTATACATTTATAGGCAGATATATATATATATATATATACTGTTTAAAATAAGCA
Organism: Bombina bombina; assembly: GCF_027579735.1. Lineage (NCBI taxonomy): Eukaryota > Metazoa > Chordata > Amphibia > Anura > Bombinatoridae > Bombina > Bombina bombina. The sequence continues at coordinate 716,388,104 of NC_069502.1, read as the reverse complement.
CTCATTGGTCTTCAGCTGTCTGTGACAAACAAACTTTTATTCGTGACGTTTCGGGACAAAACACAGTCCCTTCCTCTGACAAACAACTCATGTGAAAAACAAACATTTAAAGGCCATTAGAACCCCCCCCCCCCCTAATCACAGCCAATCCCGGCTGTCCGTGTGCAAAAACATAATGTCCTGATAGGATAACAGATACTGTTAATGAAATATGTGAGTGGTGTGGCAACAATTTAAACAAAGTGTTAATAGTGCAATAATGTGTATAGTACATAATGTGTCACCCAGCAGAGATCGGTCATGAAGAGCATGTATGGAAACTGCCACTATTAAAGGTCTTAAACCAAGTTACATCAGCCAGTGCGATCAACCAATGGGGATCAGAGAAGGATACAACATCCCTATAATTGCTCCAATCAAGTATTTTGAACATGTTGACATACACATCACTCATAGTCATCTAATTGGTGGATCAGACACGCCCCCCCCTCTCTTGGGCTCCGTATACCTTTCAAAATATGCCTTAATCACGCAGTATCATTGGTACTTACAGAGTATCCACACTATCATCACATGGACCTATACATCAATCAGTGTGTGACACTAGAATACCACTCGCACATAAATCTCAAATTTCCAAACTCCAAGACCCGTTACCTACAGAGGCGTGTCTATCCTCATCACTGCTCCAACGTCATGTTAAAGGAGTGTCCACATCCCGTCTGAACATCTCCTATTGGTTTATCAAACAAAACCACTCCCAATGTGGGCGTGGCCAAGGGTGTGCATGGCAACAAACCAAAATATAAATAATGCAGATATCAAATCATTTAAATCCGTTCTCCTCCGTAAATGATAATAGCCAAAACCGTACTTATTTGAAACTCTCCTTGTGTATGAACTTAGATCATTCATCTCCGCAATAATGAACAAAGCCATACTTCACTGTGCATATATCCATACTCATATGTGAAACCTCACCGTGATGCAGAGAAGAAACTTTATCCCAGATAAAAAACCAGGCAACTCATCCTTCAAAACCATTGTTAAAAACCCCCCATAATTTATGCTTACCTGATAAATTTCTTTCTTTCCGGATATGGTGAGTCCACGGAATCATCAATTACTAGTGGGAATATTTCTCCTGACCAGCAGGAGACGGCAAAGAGCACCACAGCAAAAACTGTTAAATACCACTCCCCTTACCCACAATCCCCAGTCATTTGACAAAAAGGAAAGGAGAAAGGAAGTAATATAAGGTGCAGAGGTGCCTGATGTTTATAGAAAAATAAACTGTCTTAAATAAAGGGTGGGCCGTGGACTCACCATATCCGGAAATAAATAAATTTATCAGGTAAGCATAAGTTATGTTTTCTTTCCTAAGATATGGTGAGTCCACGGAATCATCAATTACTAGTGGAAATCAATACACAAGCTAGAGGACATAGATGATAAGGGAGGGACAAGACAGGTAACCTAAACAGAAGGTACCACTGCTTGAAGAACCTTTCTCCCAAAAGAAGCCTCAGTCGAAGCAAAAGTAACAAATTTGTAAAATATTGAAAAAGTGTGTAAGGATGACTAAGTAGCAGCCCTGCAAACCTGTTCCCTAGAAGCTCCATTATTAAAAGCCCAAGAAGAAGAAACAGCCCTGGTAGAAAGAGCTGTGATTCTCTCCGGAGGCTGCCGTTAAGCAGTCTCATAAGCCAAGCGAAAAATACTCCTCACCAAAAAAGAAAGAGAAGAAGCCGTAGCTTTCTGACCCTTTCTCTTCCCAGAATAAACAACAAATAAGAAAGAAGACTGAGGAAAATCCTTAGTTGCCTGTAGATAAAACTTTAAAGCATGTACCACATCTAGGTTGTGCAGCAAACGTTCCTTATGAGAAGAAGGTTTAGGATACAAAAAAGGAACAACAATCTCTTGAATAATATTCCCATCCGAAACCACCTTAGGAAGAAAAACTAAGGCAGTACGCAGAACTACATAGTCAGAATGAAAAATAAGGAAAAGAGATTCATACTGCAAAGCCAAAAGCTCCGAAACTCTTTGAGCAGAAGCAATAGCAACCAAAAACAAAACTTTCCAGGATAAACACTTAATATCCAAAGAATGCATAGGTTCAAAAAAAGCATGTTGAAGAACTCTAAGCACCAAATTGAGACTAGTAGCAAATTTAAACCAGAACCTGGCAAAAAGACTTAACATCTGGCATATCTGCCAGACGTTTATGCAACAAAATAGATAAAGCAGAAATTTGACCCCTCAAGGTACTAGCAGATAAATCCTTCTCCAAACCCTCTTTGGGAAAAGACAAAATCCTAGGAATTTTAACTCTATTCCAAGAAAAACCTTTGGAATCAAACCAATACAAATATATACGCCAAATCTTATAATAAATTTTTCTAGACACAGGCTTACGAGCCTGAATCATAGCTTCAATAACTGATTCAGAAAAACCACGCTTAGATAATATCAAGCGTTCAATCTCCAAGCAGTCAGCTTCAGAGAAACGAGATTTGGATGAAGGAAGGGACCCTGAAGTAGAAGGCCCTTCCGTAACGGAAGACTCCAAAGTGGAAGAGATGACATCTCCACCAGATCCACGTAACAGATTCTGCGAGGCCATTCCGGGACAATGAGAATCACCAACGCCCTCTGCTGTCTGATTCGAGCAATGACCTGTGGAAGGAGAGTGAATGGAGGAAAAACATTCGCTAGACTGAAGTTCCAAGGAACGGCCAGAGCATCCAACAGTACAGCCTGAGGATCTTGAGACTGTGACCCATACCTTAGAAGCTTGGCATTCTGACAAGATGCCATGAGATCCAGCTCCGGCTGCCCCACTTGAGAATCAAGTTAGAAAATACCTCCAGATGGAGTACCCACTCCCCTGGATGTCAGCTTTGAAAATCCGCTTCCCAATTGTCCACCCCTGGAATGTGGATCGCAGACAGACAACAATTGTGGGACTCTGCCCACTGAATAATCCTGGCTACCTCTGTCATGGCCATGGAACTCTGAGTCCCCCCCTGATGATTGATATAAGCCACGGACGTTATGTTGTCCAACTGAAATCTGATAAACTGGACTGAAGCTAACTGAGGCCAGGCCAGTAAAGCATTGAAGATTGCTTTCAGCTCTAGAATATTTATAGGAAGTACTGACTCCTCCCAAGTCCAAAGACCCTGAGCCTTTAATGGACCCCAGACAGCTCCCCATCCCAAGACTGGCATCCATGGTCACAATCACCCAGGTAGGTCTGCGGAAGCAGGTTCCCAGAGAAGATCCTGGGACAACCACCACAGAAGAAAGTTTCTTATCTCCTGATCAAAAACAATACATGGAGACAGATCTGCATAATCCCCTTTCTATTGTCTGAGCATGCACAACTGCAGAGGCCTGAGATTTAACCAAGCAAACGGAATGATGTCTATAACTGACACCATGAGATCACTAGTCTCCATACACTGAGCATACCACTCCTGTAGCCGGAATCAAGGAACTTTTTCCTAAAATCACTTTCCAACCGTGGGAGTGCAGAAAAGACAACAATATCTCAGTGAGGGAGCTTGCTTGTTGAAGAGATGGCGTCTGAACCAGAAAAATCGTACAGATAAGGGGCCACTGCAACACCCTGTAACCAAAGAACTGCCAAAAATGCTCCCAGAATCTTCGAAAAAATCTTGAGAGCCGTAGCAAGACCAAATGGAAAGGCCACAAACTGAAAATGTTTGTCTAGAAACGCAAATCTTAAAAACTTGTGATAATCCTTGTGGATAGGAAAATGCAGATATGCATCCTTTAAATCAACTGTGGTCATGAACTGACCCTCCTGAACTAAAGGAAGAATGGAACGAACAGTCTCCATCTTGAAAGACGGAACTCTGAGAAACTTGTTCACACTCTTGAAATCTAGAATAGGACGGAATGTTCCCTCTCTTTTGGGAACTACGAACAGATTGGAATAAAAACCCAGACCTTGCTCCTGAAAAGGAACAGGAACGCTTACTCCCATATTGGAAAGATCCTGGACACAACACAAGAACGCCTCTCTCTATATATGGTTTACAGATAACCTGGAGAGAAGAAACCTGCCCCTGGGATAAGTCCTGAACCCTAGCTTGTAACCCTGGGATACAATGTTCACCATCCAGGGATCCAGGACATCCCAAACCCAAGCCTGAGCGAAAAAGAAAATCTGCCCCCCACAAGATCCACTCCTGGATCGGGGGCAGGCCCTTAATGCTGACTTTGAGTCAGTAACAGGCTTTATAAATTGCTTCCCCTTATTCCAGGAATGATTGGACTTCCAGGAAGACTTAGAATGCTCCTGCTTAGAAGAGGAAGGGGAAGGTTTAGTTGAGAAGTTCCCGAAAGGAACTAAAATTACTTTGACGCTTTTGTATATGTCTTTTATTCTGAGGAAGAAAATGACCCTTACCTCCCGTAATATCAGAAATAATCTCAGCCAGACCTGGTCCAGATGAGGTCTTACCCTTGTAAGGAAAAGACAAAAGCTTAGTTTAGAAGAAACATCCACAGACCAGGAATTTAACCATATAACTCTGAACTAAAACAGCAAAGCTAGTAATCTTTGCCAATTTGATAACTTGAATAGAAGTATCAGAAATAAGGAATTAGCCAATTTAAGAGCCTTAATCCTATGCTGAATCTCCTCAAGAGGAGTGTCTGACCGAATAGAATCAGACAATGCATCAAACCAATAAGCTGCTGCGCTAGTGACAGTAGCAATACACACCACAGGCTGCCATTACAACCCCTGATGAACATACATCCTCTTAAGAAAAGCATTAAGCTTCTTATCTATAGGATCCTGAAAAGAACAACTATCCTCAATGGGAATAGTAGTTCTACTACTAATAGTAGTTAGTAGTAGAAATAGCACCCTCAGCCTCAAGGCACTGTCTACCAAGACTCTTTAAGCAATAGAAAACAATTTTTTTTTTAAATTGGAGAAGGGGAAAAAGGAATCCCAGGCTTCTTCCACCACGTGCAACAATCTCTGAAACACAATCAGAGACAGGGAATACCTCCACCGCAGAAGGAACATCAAAATATATAATAAGCTTGCTAGATTTCTTAGGAGTCTTTACAACCATAGAATCAGAATCATCCAACGTAGACAAAACCTCCTAAAGTAACAAACGGAAGTGCTCTAATTTGAACCTGAATGACACAACTTCAGCATCAGAAGGAGGAAATATACTGTTAGAGTCAGAGATCTCACCCTCAGACAATAAAGAAGAATCCTCTTCCGCAGACTTCTGAGAAGAGACATTAGTAAAAACAACCCCTAAAACAGGGGTCTCCAAATTTTTAAAATGTCCTCTTACGCTTCCCCTGCAACATAGGGAGAGCAGATAACGCTTCAGAAACTGCAGAAGATATATGAGAAGCCATATCCTGCAAAGAAAACTCCAGCTGGAGCAGGCAGACAGGGGTAGGGATGCCTGAGAACAAGGCTGCACTTGAACAGCATTTTCCCTAGAAAAAAAACGGCTCAGATTCAAAAAGTTTATCTTTGGAATGCAATGTTCCCTCAATACATGAGGAACAGAAAGAAATAGGAGGTTCCACATTAGCCCCCAACAGAGTACAAATAACATTTTACAGGGCCACTTAGTCCAACAAAATACATTTCAAATAGTAAATTTATACAAAAGAAAAAAAAAGAAGCCTAAAAAACTTTACTATCCCTTTAAAAAAGGAACGTTAACACACAAATTTATAGCAACAAACTTAAACTTTATAAAAGTAAAGTAAAGTAAAATAAACATGGGCACCTCTACACCTCAGCCAGATTGCTGAAGTCCCTTCCTGAACCTGCTGATCAAACGGAGAAAACACTCTGGACTGAAACCACTCTGCAGCAAAGAAACAGCCACTTATACACAGCCCGGAGGTGCACTAAAATAAAACAAACACTTCCTGGTTTGAAAAAGTGTGCCAAAACTACCTCCTCAGCAGGCTCCGCCCACCAAAAGATCACAACACACCCGGACACTCATAACATTACCCAGGGAAAAAAATGTTGCAAAAAAACATTAAACTTAAAATAGCATACAAAGGAATACAAAAAATCATGAGCCAGAACCTTGTCAATGCCCTGTAATATAACCCCTCATCAGAAAAACTGAATTAACCATTTAAGTGCCAATATAAGAATATAATATTATATAGCACTTACCAAAAAAAGTATCTGCCCTGCAGCAGGTAGCTCACAATGTTTAAGAGGCACCCTCCTCTATGGACCTGTGAAAAATGAAAATACTGTGCAAACTTAAACAGGCTTTCTGACAAGGGCAGCAATAAATCAATTGGGAGGCACAGAGGGGATTATACCCCCAAGTTCCCAAATGCTTAAAAGCCACCAATGCTCTACTGAAGAGACTGAAATGGACTTCAGCTAAACCCTTAGCAAAGATCAGAACATCTTGTCCTGCTTTGAAAATAACAAACTCTTGATTGTAGAATCTTACAGACACCAAACTTTACCACCTCCTTGCAACTACTACAGGCAAAGAGAATGACTGGGGATTGTGGGTAAGGGGAGTGGTATTTAACAGTTTTTGCTGTGGTGCTCTTTGCTGCCTCCTGCTGGTCAGGATAGATATTCCCACCAGTAATTGATGATTCCGTGGAGTGGACTCACCATATCTTAGGAAAGAAATTTGTATATGCAAAACTAATATACCAAACTAGTATCTAGAACTAATGTATAAAACCAATCCAACCTCCTGATTGATCATCATAGCCATAGAACAAGCGCTAATCTATATTATATCCAATATCTTCCAACAGTCATATATACAAAATCAATCAATACAAATTCAAATGTCCTCAAAAAAATCCTGTATCGTAAACCTTAAAAGGACATGATACCCAAATGTTGAAACACTTGAAAGTGCTGCAGCATAGCTGTAAAAAGCTGACTAGAAAATATCATCTGAACATCTCTATGTAAAAAAGAAAGATATTTTACCTCAAACGTTCCTCAGTAGCCACCTCCCATTGTAAAGGATTTCTAAGCAGCATTTTAGTGTGTCTGTCCTAGGACAGCTTAGGGGATGAGCCTCGTGAACTCTCATATTATTTCACCAATCAGGTAAAGGAAGCTTACTATGAAATCTCATGAGACTTAAGTCAAATCTCATGAGATCACAGTAAGAGTTCATGACCTCAGCACTGCTGATGCTGATTGGCTGCTGTTCATTTCTTCATTTTTTTATTTTTACCTGCAGCTGGGAGCAGCTGAGTATAACTTTTTACACAGAACTTACTCTGCTGAGCTGAGGAGATTGTGAGGTAAAATATCTTCCTTTTTTACATAGAGTTGCTCAGGGGATATTTTCCTGTCAGCTTTTTACAGTTATACTGCATCAGTTTCAAGTGATTTAGCATATGAGTATTATGTCCCTTTAACTAAAAACGTTCCTGTTCCTCTATCACCAATAGTCATGCAACTGTTTCTAGCTTATTAGCGACGCAAAAGGTATGGAACAAAAATCAATTGGTACCAAACTGGCCAGCTGGCTAGATGTTGACCAACTTATCTATACATGTCAGTTCCTCAGCACCTCAGCATAGATAAGCTGGTTATCATCCTAAGGTGAACAAATTCCTTCCCTTTTATTACCAAATGGCAATTACCACATCCCAAAAAAGGATAGCAACCCATCGGCTAGATTACGAGTTTTGCGTTATGAGTAAAAAAGCAGCGTTAAGCCTCATAACGCTGCTATTTTACTACCGCTGCTATTACGAGTCTTGCAAGTACAGCTGTCCCGCACACTTTTTTGGCCGTACCGCAAATTAACTTACGCAATTTTCGCAAAGTCTTTTTTCTATGGGACTTCAATTGCGCCGGTATTACAAGCTTTTTTTTTAGTCCAAAAAGGGAGCGGTACAGCCTATCCTGCAAGATTTGTAACGCATTCTAAAGTCAGTAGTTATGAGTTTTACACTACAAAGTCGTAGTATAAAACTCATAACTAAAGTGCTAAAAAGTACACTAACGCCCATAAACAACCTATTAACCCCTAAACCGAGGCCCTCCCGCATCGCAAACACTAATATAAAATTATTAACCTCTAATCTGCCGCTCCCGACATCGCCGCCACTAGAATAAACATATTAACCCCTAAACCACCGCTCTCCTGCCTTGCAAACACTAGTTAAATATTATTAACCCCTAATCTGCTGTCCCTAACATCGCCGCCACCTACCTACATTTATTAACCCCTAATCTGCCGCCCCCAACGTTGCCGCGACTGTACTAAATTTATTAACCCCTAAACCTAAGTCTAACCCTAACCCTAACACCCCCTAACTTAAATATAATTAAAATAAATCTAACTAAAAATTCCTATCATTAACTAAATAATTCCTATTTAAAACTAAATACTTACCTGTAAAATAAACCCTAAGCTATCTACAATATAACTAATAGTTACATTGTAGCTAGCTTAGGGTTTATTTTTATTTTACAGGCAAGTTTATATTTATTTTAACTATGTAGACTAGTTACTAAATAGCTATTAACTATTTACTAACTACCTAGCTAAAATAAATACAAATTTACCTGTAAAATAAAACCTAACCTGAGTTACTCTAACACCTAGCACTACAATGAAATAAAAAATCTAAATTAAGTACAATTAACTAAATAAAATACCTAAATTAAAAAAACACTAAATTACACAAAATAAAAAACAAATTACAAGATATTTAAACTAAGTACACCTAATCTAATAGCCCTATCAAAATAAAAAAGCCCCCCCAAAATAAAAAAACCCTAGCCTAAACTAAACTACCATTAGCCCTTAAAAGGGCCTTTTGGGTGGCAAATAAAACCCTAACTAAAAAAACCTAAGCTCCCCATTGCCCTTAAAAGGGCATTTAGCTCGATTGCGGCCTAAACCCTAACCTAAAAATAAAACCCACCCAATAAACCCTTAAAAAAACCTAACACTAACCCCTGAAGATCCACTTACAGTTTTAAAGAGCCGACATCCATCCTTAACAAAGCCGGGAGAAGTCCTCAACGAAGCGGCAAGAAGTCCTCAACGAAGCCGGGAGAAGTCTTCATCTAAGCCAGGAGAAGTGGTCCTCCAGACGGGCAAAAGTCTTCATCCAGACGGCATCTTCTATCTTCATCCATCCGGCGCAGAGCGGGTCCATCTTCAAGACATCCGGCGTGGAGCATCCTCTTCCAACGAAGTCTTCCTCCCGAATGAATGTTTCTTTAAGTAACATTTTTAAGATCTATCCGTATTCCTCTAGGTAAATCCAATAGGTTTAATATATCCTGTAAAGTATAAGGTTTACCTGTGTTAATTAATTGATTATATTTAAAAATGTATAATAAAAGTTTTTTCTATATTATGATCTATAATGTGTACTTATGCTCTTTGGCACTTAGATGTGTCTTTTATTTTTCTTGTGTAAATAATTTAGAACAGCAGATGGCAGTATACTTTTTGCCTTTGATAAGGGTTAATGATTTTAAGAGTTTCTGATTGGTCATTCTATACCTTTAAATAAGACACAGGTGCACAGTTGTGTATGCATGATTAAGGGACTGTGATCCCGAAACTATCTGTGCTGTTATTATGCTGAAATAAAGAAACATTGTGCAAATAATTTATGGTGCTGTGGCATATTGGAACTCTATAAAGTGAGTTAAAGGTCGCTAACTCGTTCACGGTGCACCAGTCCTATGTAAGGATGTTACCCTGTTGCCGGTCTAACTTTGAACTGTTCAATTGTTATATTAATATAATATATACTTTATAACCTTTAAACTTTTAAATGTCTTCCAGTTTCAAAGCCCCCGCAGGCTGCCATTATCTCAGTGCATTCTTATAGCTTTTCACAGCAGTACACTGCTAGTTCACATGTGGCATATAGATAACATTGTGCTTACTCCTGTGGTGTTATTCATGAACCAGCACTATTTAGCTAAAACGCAAGTCTGTAAATAGCACTGAGATAAGGGGACAGTCTGCATAGGCTTAGATAATAGATAATCACAGAGGTAAAACGTATATTAATATAACCATGTTGATTGTGCAAAACTGCGGAATGGGTAATAAAAGGATTATCTCTCTTTTTAAACAATAACCATTTTGGAGTAGACTGTCCCTTTAAATGAAAAATGAAACCTGAATTTTAGTAAATCTAAATTAAGCATATTTACATTTTTAATGTTTTGCCACCAATATTTTGCTGGTTGTTTTGACAGATGGATCATTTGAATCAAATACAAAGAACATTTAAATGATGTTGGAACATACATGTATTATTATTTTTTTTTATTATGTGTAAATATGTTTGTATGTGAATATAAAAGAAACATAAAACATATTTTGTAAGTTTTGAAGAATAACATGTACCATTAAACAAGAAAGTGATACTAAAATAATGTGTAGAAAGGGAAAAAGCAGAGGCGTAACTAGAAACCACAGGGCCCAGGTGCAAGAATCTAAGAAGGGGCCCCCCCACCGCCCCTCCCCCCTCCAAAAAAGGTGAATTTAATAAATTTATTTTATTTTTTTACATTTAACACAGAAAAAAAATGTGAATCAGATTACATGTCTGCAAAAGGAGGTACCCTGTGCCCACAGTCTGTGAGATGGTCTGACCCCATATTACTATATATAGTGACACTATTTAACCCCCCAGAACTGTATATAGTAAGTTAGTGACACAGTCTGTAATCTGCCGGTGAGATGGCTGGCCTGACCCTACCCGCCCAGTACTTTATAAAGTGACCACAGTAGTCTGTGACATGGTCCACCCCCCATACTGTATATAGTGGTACTGTATAATGACACTGTTCACCCCCTGCCCCACCAATGCTGTAGTAACAAGGTCTGTAATTTGCTGGTTCCACAAACATACACACATACATACATACATACACACACAGTCACATACATACATACACACACACACACACAAATACACACACAGTCACATAAATACATACACACATACACACACACACACACACACACACATACACATGCATAAATACACACACAGTCACATACATACACACACCATACACACACACATAAACACCAATGGGTAAAACAGAAACACTAACCCCTGTAGTCATGTCACACTCACATGATATCAGTGCAGGCAGTGGTAAGTTAATGTTTTTTATTAAAAAAAAAATTATAATTTTTTTTTTTAAAGCTGGGCCCCCACCCTCAGGGGCCCAGTCGCACCTGCAACCTCTGCACCCCCTGTAGTTTCGCCCCTGGGAAAAGGAAATTAATAAAGTGATATAAAGTGATATTTACTTTCATAAATTCTTCATTTACATCTTTAGCAAATGATAAAGCTATTAAATTATTTCTGTATCTTCTTCTAATACTTTGTTTCTAATTTGTATCTTATGCCTTCCCTGTAACATCTCCTTGCAATACCTTATACCTTAGGAGAAGGCCTTAAAAGGAGAGGTGTAATGCTTTAGACCAGGGTATCAAGCTCATTGAATCCTGCAAAATAAATAATTTACCTGATAAACAAGGGGCAGGCCAGATTAAACTATCTTGAGGGCAGCATATGGCCCAAGGACCGGTACTTTGAGACCGCTGCTTTAGACATTGCACTGTCCTTTTTTTTATTGCTGACACTGGATACATTTTTTTCAGCACTAACAACTTTCCTTTCTGTAACAACAAAAATCATTTAGAATGTTTGATTACTTCTTAATGAGTAGAGAATGTTAGAACAATATTGCAACAGTTACCATGCTAAAGAGACATGAAACCCTAAATTTCTCTTTCATGATTCAGGCAGAGCATGCAGTGCTGCCACCTAGTGTTCTTGCAAATGTATAACACATTTAAAAGTAATCTTGCAAAATGATGTATGATTTTTTCTGCCGCCCCCCCCTGTAATGTTGTTGGGTAGAGACTTGTAAATTCAATTTACACAAAGCCCTAATTACAAAATGAAACCAAGTTTGTAGTATGAAGTTATTAATCATTTTCCATTTCACTTAAAACTCTCTTAAAATTTAAACATTTTAAAACTTTTCTGACTATTGAATCATGTGTGCCAGAGTGAGTCTTTGTGTTGGAAGTGTGTGATCGTGTAAGTGCATGTGCATGCTAGTGTGAGTGTGTATGGGTGTGTCAGTGTATGTGTATTTCAATTATATATGTACAAGTAAGTCTGTGTATGTGAGAGTCTGTGCATTAGTCAGTCTTCCTTTGTAAAAGTAAGTCTGCACTATGGAGTCTGTGTGTGTGAGAGTAAGTCTGTGCACTAGTCAGTCTGCCTTTGTGAGTTCATGTCTGTGCACCAGTAAGTCTATGTGTTTGAGAGTAAATATGTGTATGTGTGAATAAGTATGTGCACTAGTAAGTCTGTGTTCATGAGCGTAAATCTGCACTAGTAAGTCTGTGTGTGTGAGAGTAAGTCTGTGCACTAGTCAGTCTGTGTATGTGAGAGTAAGTCTGCACTAGTAAGTCTGTGCATGTGAGAGTAAGTCTGCACTAGTAAGTCTGTGTTTGTGAGAATTAGTTTGTGCACTAGTGAATCTGTGTGTGTAACTCAGTGTACTAGTGAGTCTGTGTGTGAGAGTTTAAGTCTGTGCACTTGTGAGCCTGTAAGTGTAAGTCTGTGTGTGAGAGTCTTTGGCACAGTAAGTTTGTACATGTAGGTCTGTCTGTAAGGGTGAGTCTGTAACCCAGTGATTCCATATGTGTGAGGATGGGCCTTATATATTAAATATTCACTTACTAATAATAAACTAATTATAATTTCACAACCCATATTACCATAAATTATTTACAAAACAAATTAGTTCTAATTTCCATAAGCACTTATGTTGCAAAATATATTATTCAATAAAAACACTGAATGCAAAAGCATACTTAGCAGGACAGCAAAGTGCTATATATATATATATATATATATATATATATATATATATATATATATATATAAAGAAGCAAAAAGAAGCACTCACTGGATTTTCATCAAAAAGTGATCAAAACTTTAATGTAGATTGTGACGTTTCGGGACAGCAACAGTCCCTTCCTCTGACAGAGGAAGGGACTGTTGCTGTCCCGAAACGTCACAATCTACATTAAAGTTTTGATCACTTTTTGATGAAAATCCAGTGAGTGCTTCTTTTTGCTTCTTTATCATTCACCGCACAGCACCCTGGTAGTCGTTGGATTTTGGTGAGAGTGCACAGACACCAATCTTTGCCTATATATATATATATATATATATATATATATATATATATATATATATATATATATATATATATATATATACACATGTGTAAACTGTGGTGCCCAAAATTACCTACGAGTGCTGATGTTCTGTATTCATTTATTAGCCCAATGCCCACAGGTCATAACAATATATAGCTTACAGAGCTTTTTATATAGCTCCCATTTCCCCATACTATATTACTCATCTACCTCTTCCCATTTGCAATATATTAATTGCTTCTTTTTAAAAAAAATCAGGCTCACTCTTATCCTTACTGTGTATTAATATGTGTATATGTCACTGGATCTATGAGAATGTGTAGAATAGATTCACGTATGCTACTACACTTGAATCAATACTTTGATAATCAATTTTCAATGGACTATTATTACCAACTAATTTCACTGAGCAGGTAATATTTTTGACACAGTAAAGCACATATGAAGAAAAAAGGTTTCTACCAGACTACTTACTCTTTGGTAGGTGATCCTCCCTGAGCCGAGTTTAAGCAGTTTGCAGACACCATCTTCATTTGTTTTGAGTTCATTGTAAACTCTGTGCACCTGCAAACTTATTGAGTAGCCCCCCTGTAATTGTAACCGTTCCAGCTAATATTTGGCCTGCTCTTCTGCGCGTCCTTGGTTTCTAGGCTGTTTTAGGGAGTGTGATTCTGCGCAGCTGGACTCTGCAACCTGTAGAACGCTGTGCGCGTACTCGATTTGAATGCTGTTTACCCCAGGAAGTCTACAATGCATAGTTTAGTGCAGATTGTTACTCCCTGACCCGATTGATAACAACATACAGTCAGTGGCAGTTTGTATTGTATCCATATTTTTTATCACTGTCTGAGACTACTTGTGATTTATTTACATGGCTACACCGAGTAGCTGGTTAAAACCACATCTCTAACAGCCCCTAACACTGACCTCTGAAGAGGGCTGTGACCACATAGCACAGTTTAGTTATGTTTCCTAGAATAGTGAGAAGGGTTTTCTCTGATTAGGGAACAAGACCCGCAGCACTTACCTTAGCCCTACAGCAGGTGCTGAGTCTCTTCTGTCCCGGAGCTGTAACTAATAACTAAATCACACCCACAAACCAGTCACTCAGTAGCCACGGAACTGTCCCGGTAAACAGTGGAACAGGCCAGGACTCGTTTTCCATATGCTAACAGGGGATAGACAATACTGAATACTGTCTCAGTGGGACAGACCCCTGGGCTAATGGATCCAGTCGGTGGGCGGGGCTAAGGGACCTGGCGGCCCACCGGGCATTTGCCCGGCATGCCCTATGGCCAGTCCGGGCCTCTTTAAAAGAGGCCACTGTCAACCAAGTCCTTGCAGCTGGGACATTGCTAGGTTGTGTGGAAAGTCCATATTTTTAATCACTACTGAGCCAATAGTATGTGCAGAAAAGATACATTCTTTTTCTGATGAGTATTTTTCCATCCCCTGATGGTTTCTCAGTCACTGGTGACACATAATAAGTGTGGTTGTAGCATGATGGACTATGGGATATAAGAAGCACTCATATTACAAGTTGAAAGTTAATGGGTGAGCTTGAGTGCAAACAAAATTTGCGCTCGTCGGGTTAGCATGACTAAAGACCTAGCGGAAAGCGTAAGGGGTAAAAAAAAAATTGCACCAAGCACAACATGAGTACATTAAAATAAAGAGTTACACTCATATATACACTATCTATTCATATAAAAATTAATTATTTTTTAATAAGAGTTAAAAGGTATATAGTATATGACAAGGTATTTGACTGGAAAGGGCTAATATCTATCTATCTATCAATCATTTATTTATATATCATCTATATATCTATCTATATATCATCTATCTATCTATCTATCTATCTATCTATCTATCTATCTATCTATCTATCTATCTATCTATCTATCTATCTCTATCTATCATCCATCTATCTATCTATCTATCTATCTATTTATCTAACATCCATCTAACATCTATCTATCTTTCTCTCTCTCTATATATATATATATCTATCTATCTATCATCTATCTATCTATCTATCTATCTATTTATCTAACATCCATCTAACATCTATCTATCTATCTTTCTCTCTCTCTCTCTGTCTATCTATCATCTATCTATCTATCTATCTATCTATCTATCTATCTATCTATCTATCTATCTATCTATCCATACATATATTAACATAAGAACACATATATTCACATGTATATACATATATACACACACACATAGATATATATGTACTTTGGAGCCCTTCCCAGACAAGTACCTTGAAACATAAAAATTAATATTTATTCAAAATTTTGTACTATTTGTACTGTGTTTTTAACGTAAATATTTTGCATTACAATGTTCTTCACATAGAAAAAAATGTTCTTAGTATTTTTAAAAATATACATCTATGTATACACCGGTATATATTTATATGATTATAAATTAATTTTTATTTATATATATATATATATATATATATATATATATATATATATATATATATATATATATATATATATATATATATATATATATATATATATATTATATATATATATATATATATATATATATATATATATATATAAATAACAATTATAAATATATATATATTTAAAAATAAAAAGAACATTTTCTTCTATATGAAGAACATTGGAATATAAAATATACAAATGCCTTCTGGTATAGCGCAGCTGGGCTAATAAACAACGGGTTAAATAGTCGGCAAACTAATGATCAGCTGCTGCACCCAAGGAAAACACTATACTCCTCAAAAAATAGTGTAAGCAATTGTGAAAGGTGAAAGGAGGGTGGCGCTATAGGGCTGAGAAGCCATAGGGCTTAAAGAAAGAGGATACTGTTTCAATATAACACATTTATTTAACAGTACATATTCACAAAATTAGACACCAGTGTCTGTATACACATGTATTTACAAATACAATTAAATAAAAACACAGTGTTGTGATAAAATTATATTTTGTGAACTTTCTTAGTATAACAAAAAGTTCAATTGTTAAATTAGTTAACACATATTTGTTAAAACATATATACTGTGGCTCATACACTGACATACACTGACATCTAGGTTGAATTAGTGTTTGTTCAGTCAGTAGATTCGTAGGTTGGAAATAATGTGAACTTAATTTCTGATAGCAGATTCGTTAGTTGAAAATAATATGGACACAGTTTATCCTGCAATGTGTGGTATGGAAGAGATTTTTGTTATTATGTTGAGTTCTTATAGATTATTGAAATCTTTTGTTACTTTTGTAACAGCTTACGCTGTCCTATTCCATATATAGAGTAATTATAATCCTATCTACGGATATACTGTAGGGTGCCTTGTCGGATATATTTTTATAAACAAGTGTCAGTGTGGAATCCTTAGTTCTAGCAAATGTTGCTCACCTTTAAGTTGTGAATCGTACCTGCAGTTTTTACCAATGCTCATTGAGTTTTGTGCTTTCAATTGATCGTGGCGAAAGTGGATTATGGTCCTGTTGTTTGTGATAAGCTCCCCAACGGCTAACCCCTCTGGCGTTTGTAATTCCTAGGTACCAGCTTACTTAATTGTCTCTCTCAATTGCAGGAATTGCAGGGACTGTGTATTCTAATAGATCAGCCAACCTCTTGCAGTACAGCACACAAATAAACCAAAATGCATGCATAGTGGGCTAGATTACAAGTGGAGATCAAGTGATAGCGCTGGGTGAGTTATCTTTTGTGCAAACTTGTGCAAAGTACTACATAAAGAGCTCCACTACTTATGCACAATTGGCTTAGCTGACCATCAGCTTATTGCTTGTGCGATATCTGATATAATTGTTACTTTATGCACCCATGGAAGCCTATTATGGGCCAGATTATATTATTCAAGCTTTGTTAGCCCCAAGATTTAGCCTGGGAAAAATGTGAGTCTTACTCGTGATGTAACGGTTCTGGATGAGAGTGGGTAAACATCAGAATCTGTTAGAGTCCCTTCCAGCAGATTTGAGAGCCATGTTTAACTATTTCTTAAATAAAGAGCCTCAGGATGCTACATTTTGTTTTTGGAGATTGTTTGATCGAGGAATTCCGGGAGTCTCCCACTGCCTCCCATCTGGCCATACGTGCGAATAAATGTTTTCTCATCTGTGAGTATTCTCTCCATGCATTCGCAGGTTGCTTGTTAGTCGTATTTATAGAGCGCCAGGCATCTGGAGTTGCTGCAGGATCGCTGTGTGAGGCCTCTAATAATGCACCACCATGTATTGACCTGAGTAGTATCACGTGTTTACTCTCTGGGTATGGAGGTTTTCTCTGCTGAGTGTCTGGATTTATGTCCATTTCATCCTTTGCAGCTGTTGTCTCTGTGTCTGTGGTGGCGACCTGGCTCATCAGGAAGTCTAAAGGAGTGCTGTCTATGAGTCGCTGACAGATTGTTTCAAATCTAGCCATAAGGTAATTCAGGCTGTCTTGCAGGTCTGCATTCATTGTGGTAGTCATTTTGGGTATGAGTTTGATAGGGATTTTAGAGTTGGTTCCCCTTTCCATTGTGTTGTTCTGTTGCTTATTTCCCATTCTGTAAAGGAATTGTGTGCCCAAATTCTAAGCGGGTCTGGCAATGGCAAAAACTCTTGATTGCTCGAGGGGAGGCGCTGCTTACTATCTAGCTTTATCTGTATATATTTATATAGATATATAGGTATACATATATATTTTACAAAAAAATATTCATATATTTATAGAAATATCTATATTAAAATAAAAAGAAAGTGTTCTTATATTTGAAGAACATTTAAATGAAAAGTATTAATAACTCACTTCGGTTTAGCGCAGTTGGTCTAACGGGGTGTCGGGTTAGCGTGCAAGTGATAACTGTTGAGTTTGTTTTAACAGCGTGCCTCATAGAAGTCTATGGGGAGAAGAAGTTAGTGCGGTCGGGGTATCCGAATTTCTGAAGTTAGCGAGCATCAGACTTTTGCTTGCGTGTTAACTTTTTACTTTCAACTTGTAATATGTGCAGTTAGCGTGCAAGTAATCTGGCTCTATATTTGGCCGAGTTATCATAGTGCGAGCGGACATGATCCACTGTAGCGGATCATGTCCGCCCCACATCGATAAATGCCGACAGCATACGCTGTCATCATTTATCAATGCACAAGCATTTCTCGTGAAATGCTTGTGCAATGCTGTCCTCTGCACATTTGTGGCCAATCAGCCGCTAGCAGGGGGTGTCAATCATCCCGATTTTATCTGATCAGGCTGATTGCTGTCCGCCGCCTCATAGGTTGATGATGTGTTAAGGAACAGCGGTCTTAAGAACGCTGCTTCTTAAAGTGAAAGTACATTTTTCACCTATGCCACATATATAAATATACATCAGTAATATTACATTATCGCTATGTTGTTTTTTTTCGTTAATACTATAGTTTATATTTTGATCATTTTGCTCCCTACCGTTATCGCCGTCGCTCCTCCCACCCTCCTCTTCCTGTATTTTCTATCCATTACGTATAGTTCACGATTACTGCAAGGATTGCGCATGCGCTAATCGCCGATCCTGTTCAAAATGTGCATGCGATCTTTAAATGCTAACTATCTTGGCACGAAACAACTAGTAGCTGAGTGCATGCGCGAATTGTGAACGCGCAACTGAGAAATTGATGTTTAGATTAGATTTGGCGCATGCGCAATGGGTGACAGGCTTGTTTGACGTAGCTTCACGGCCGCCGATCGGCCAGAAAGTCAATTGGAGGAGCTCAAAAACATGACCAGGAAGTAAATTGTGGTATAAACAACGGGATGAATTACTAAAAAAAAAATTAATAGTTTAGATGCGGTGAAAAAAATGCGGTTATTTTTAGATTGGTTATAGCGAAACGATGAATGAAAGTCCTATTGTTTTTACAATGACTATGTAAATGTGCAGAGCAGAACAATTAAGTTTACTTTCACTTTAACTCCTGATTATGGCGAGCCTGAAGGCTCTTGCGGAATTAGAAGCATTCGGGCCTTGATAAATCGGCGCCTATCCGAGGGATTCAGTGCATTCCAGCACTTATGTAATTTAGGCAATATTTACATTAGAATACAGCGTATACATGTAACCTAAATGTAGTTATCATTCTAATACTTTTGTATACATAGTGCCCTCAGAAAGATTGTACATTACTGTAATCAGAAAGATAATATTTGTTGTTTTTTAGACTATTGTTTGCATTTTAAAACACAAAAACAAAAACACACAGGCAGAGAAGAGTGTGACTTACAGGTGGGGAAAAATAGTCATTTTGATCTTTTTTTTTTTAAAATATTTATTAAAACGTTTGGATTTCAAAATAAGTTTGGATTTTGGAATTCCAGATTTGAGTATTTGTACTTTTTTTTTTAACCCCTTAAGGACAAGGCCATTTTTCAATATTCTTCCCTTAAGGACCAGGGCTATTTTTACATTTCTGCGGTGTTTGTGTTTAGCTGTAATTTTCCTCTTACTCATTTACTGTACCCACACATATTATATACAGTTTTTCTCACTATTAAATGGACTTTCTAAAGATACCATCATTTCATCATATCTTATAATTTACTATAAAAAAAAATAAAAAATATGATGAATAATTGGAAAAAAACTAACTTTTTCTAACTTTGACCCCCAAAATCTGTTACACATCTACAATCACCAAAAACACCCATGTTAAATAGTTTCAAAATTTTGTCCTGAGTTTAGAAATACCCAATGTTTACATGTTATTTGCTTTTGTTGCAAGTTATAGGGCAATACGTTCAAGTAGCACTTTGCTATTTCCAAACCATTTTTTCCCCCAAAATTAGCGATAGTTACATTGGAGCACTGATATCTGTCAGGAATCTCTGAATATCCCTAGACATGTATATATATATTTTTTTAGTAGACAACCCAAAGTATTGATCTAGACCCATTTAGGTATGTTTCATGCCACCATTTCACTGCCAAATGCGATCAAATAAAAAAAAAAAAACGTTAATTTTTTCACAAACTTTTTCACAAACTTTAGGTTTCTCACTGAAATTATTTACAAACAGCTTGTGCAATTATGGTACAATGGTTGTAAATGCTTCTCTGGGATCCCCTTTGTTCAGAAATAGCAGACATATATAGATTTGGCATTGCTTTTTGGTAATTAGAAGGCTGCTTAATGCCGCTGTGCACCACATGTGTATTGTGCCCAGCAGTGAAGGGGTTAATTAGGGAGCTAAGTTTGTAGGGTTAATTTTAGCTTTAGGGTAATGTGATAGACAACCCAAAGTATTGATCTAGGCCCATTTGGGTATATTTCATGCCACCATTTCAACACCAAATGCGATCAAATAAAAATTTTTTTAACTTTTTTCACAATTTTAGGTTTCTCACTGAAATTATTTACAAACAGTTATTGCAATCATGTCACAAATGGTTATAAATAGGTGACTGAAGCTCCTTGAGAATACAAACCCCTACAACTTTGTATTATCTAGCAAGCAGTCGCTGCTTATGACCACACAGACACAGCAAGTGCAAGGGTTTTACCTACAAGTGTTGTGTAATACATAAGTGAAAATTGACTTGCTACTTAAAGGAATAGTCTAGTCAAAATTAAAATTTCATTATTCAGATAGAGCAGACAATTTTAAACAACTTTCTAATTTACTCCTATTATCAATTTTTCTTTGTTCTCTTGCTATCTTTATTTGAAAAAGCAAGAATGTAAGCATAGGAGCCGGTCCATTTTTGTTTCAGCACCTGGGTAGCATTTCCTGATTGGTGTCTAAATGTAGCCACCAATCAGCAAGTGCTACCCAAGTGCTGAACCAAAAATGGTCTGGCTCCTAAGCTTACATTCACATAAAGATACCAAGAGAACAGAGAAAAAAAATGATAATAGGAGTAAATTCTGATTATTATAGCCTATGGTGAATAAATAATCTTGATTTTTTAAAGACAGGAGGCGAATATTTTGCATCAAATCTTTACTAAATCCAAACAGCAGCAAAGAAAACATATCGAGAAAAAAATAATAACATAGTAACAAGACTGCACCAATCAGCCTAATAAAATGTAATGAACAAGACCAGCACTTCCTCTTTTCTTTGATCATAAGACAGCAGAACCAGTCATGAAGAAAATAAACTCCAAAATATCCATCCTAGACCAAAATGGAACGATACCTAGGAACGGGGAAACAACAGATGACCTGGTCCGTAGATAATTGAGAACATAAAATCCACAGAGTCATTTAAAAGAGAAAAAACGCAAAGTAACAACAATCCCAGAAAAGGAAAATCAACAGCAATAACATCATTTAGATGAAATTACCAGAAAACAAAATCTTATTAATATATAATGGGAGGGAAAAGAAGGGGGGGGGGGAATATTCGCCTCCTGTCTTTAATAAAATCAAGATTATTTATTCACCATAGGCTATAATAATCTGAATTTTATGGCAAGACAGGAGGCTTCATATTTTGCATTTTTAAAGCACTTACATAAAAAAATTCAAAACAAAATGAACAATTTCAAAAATTTGAGTCGAAGCTCTGATGTCCCTCTTGAAAACCCTGGGGAAGGAGGGTTCTTTAAACCCCATTTTGCCTCTGAGGAGGAGGTTCTATCACCCCTATGTAAAAATTCCAGGGAAGGGGCTAACAGCCTTCGAGCAGGAGTTATGCCTCTATGTGAGACTGGGAGATATAGGGTCTTCCTAAACCAATTGCGAGGATAAAAGAGACTCTGATATTGAGCTACAGAGTTTAGAGCAAGTCTCATAGGAATTAAGGGATACCTCTGAAAAGGGCTTAAAGATGATTTAATACGTCGGCCATAGCTGATACAAACGTTCAAAGGCAAAAAACTACTTAGAAGAAGGAAGAGGATAGAAAAGAGAAATACACAAGGAAAATACATTTTCAAAGGAAGAATAAAACCAAGAAAGTAAAGGAAATAAAACCACAATGAGAAACCAGTGTCGCGCTGAGCAGCGGCTCACATGACCAACTGGGGCTAGTCACTGGTCAGGCACGCGTCCGCATGGACTCTCAGCACAGCACCGGAGGAGATAGACAAAATACATTAAAGAGATAGTATAGCCAAAACCAATCCAATATTCACCTTCGACTAGACTATCCCTCCAAGGGAAAGAATAGGTAAAAGGATTAGAGGAGTACTAAGAAAGAAGTTGGTTAGTACAGAACAGAATAAACAATACTCCTAAGGGAGACGCCCAGGAGAGGGGCGTGAGGCCTTCCAAAGCCGCTTGAGGGCAAAAGTGACGGAGCTATGCTAATAAGGTGCGCATATAGAATCTCCCTAGCATTAATGAGCAACTTATCATTGTGTAGGTATAAGAAAAAAATTACTTTTTATAGCTCGGATCAGATTACGCATGCACGAGATGCCGACTAAACGTTTTAATTAGATTCATAAAAGCTGAATATTATTGGTTGAATATATGGACGATTGTACAGCCCATATATGTGGGCTGTTTTAGCCTACGTCATTAGAAGATTTTAAAACTAAATTGTATATATATTAGAAGAATATATATTAGAAGAACCTTAAAGGGACAGTCTAGTCAAAATTAAACTTTCATAATTCAGATAGGGCATGAAATTTTGAAGAACTTTCCAATTGACTTAATTATTACATTTGCTTTGTTCTCTTGGTGGTATTTTTGAAAAGCTAAACCTAGGTAGGCTTAAACTGATTTCTAAACCGCTGAGAGCCGCCTCTTAGCTCAGAGCATTTTGAAAGTTTTTCACAGTTAGACAGTACTAGTTCATGTGTGTCATATAGATAACATTGTGCTCACTGCTGTGTAGTTATTTAGGAGTCTGCACTGATTGGCTAAACTGCATGTCTGTCAAAAACACTGAGATAAGGGGGCAGTCTGCAGAGGCCCAGATACAAGGTAATCACAGAGGTAAACATATATTAATATAACTGTGTTGGTTATGCAAAACTGGGGAATGGGTAATAAAGGGATTATCTATCTTTTTAAACAACAACAATTCTGGTGTAGACTGTCCCTTTAATAAGGGTTCAATATATGATATAGCCTTTTATACTTATATTCAAAGTATCCTAATACAAGCTTATTATATAATGAAGCCTCAATTAGGCAGATCTAAAATATTCAGGAAAACCTTTATACCGGCTTCTAACTAATATAGCCATAATACCGGCTAAAATACTATATAAATATAGCCTAAAATATATAGCCTGAAAACAGGCCAAAGAACTTATAATATAGGCTCATATAGGCTAAAAAACTAAAATATAGCCCTAATATAGGTTTATATATATAGCCTTATACAGGGTAATCTCCTTATATTCAATTAAACTGAAGCAGCTGAATATGAAGCAGCTAAATGTATATTTTAATATATATATATATATATATATATATATATATACATACATATATACAATATATATATATATATATATATATATATATATATATTTCAAGGTATATGTAAGGGTAATAAATATATATATTTTATTAATATATTTTAAGGCTATGCAATACAATTATATTTATTCAGATCTAACTGATCAGTAGAAATGATTCATTTCTGTCAGACAAACTGACTTCAAACATGTTTAATTCTCCCCCACTTTTCAATTACACAGGAAACTCATAAAGATTACTTTAAAAGAGACATTCCTAGCTAAAGTGAGAACAATAGAGCATTTGGTTTAATTAAAATGTAACAACAATTTCAGAAACCATATGTATGATTACCTGGGAACCATTGTTAAAAGACAGCATTCTGATACCTAGATCAGGATACATGCCCATATATGGGCTTCCTCCAATGGAGCTGCCGATCCGTCTGAAGAGATGTGAAAAATGCAAGCATTTTCCAAAAGGGAATGATAATTAGCACAGATTTGTTGAGTGACTCATGCTGTGTGGCTGCTAACACTGGAATATACAAAATGTTAAATATTTCGTCTGGGTTAAGATAACACAGAGAAAGCCCATGGCTTACACTGTGATTTCAAAACAACTGTATTTAGACTTTAAGTAAAATTAAATACATTTTAAAGAAGAAATAATGCCAATAGCTTCATATATGTTTGGAATGATTCAAATAGCCCATATATGTATATATATATTGAAATAGTACGTTTTATATTAAATAAATAATTGCTGCAGTTAATAGATATATGAAAAATATATTCAAGCTGTAATAATCCCATTATTTAATTATATGTAACATAATTTTTCTATTTTTCAGATGGAATGCCTGCATGGGATATCTGAATCATGTCATATGATTATATACACTAGATGTTTTTGAAAGCTTAAACACAACTCTGAAAACATTTTAGATGTATAAATGCCATTAATTTCAGAAACAGGATACATTATTTTAATATAATATACTGTATTTCATATCAAAATGATCAGAAAATTAATACGATATTACTTATCCAAAACAAATATTGTGAGTAGTTGTTGCAGTAAATTATGATAAAATGAATAATCATTTCATAGAAATACTGAATTAAGTGTAAAATGTTTAGAAATAGTATTGCATGTATTGCTGTGTTGTGCTGTATGCTGCCACCTAGTGTTATGATGTGAAATTGCAGCCATGAGATGATTGGTTGTTGCAAGGATGCATTTCCTTGACAACATACTTTGCCAAGTAAACCAGTCCATGTTCAGTTGCAAAGAACCAATCCGAGAAAAGGCTTCCGTGGGCGTTTCCAATACTCACCAATGACTGATAATGATCAAGAAAGGGGAGGGGGGAAATCAGATTATTTAACCCCAAGCATAGAGACTGAGGCTGCTGCTGGCTAATCCTGAGGGAATAACTACTGTGGTTATTATTAAAGCACATGGCTACTGTTGGACTCCATATGCAATATCCCCAATTTTGAATTTCTGAGGTGAAATTGGATCTGTTGAGAAACATTGGAAACTGGATATCGACTGGTTTATTTGGTAAAGTATACAAGGTTATTGGTAAGATAAGTTATATGCATAGTCACTACAGTTAAATTATAATAAGCAGATTTAAGGAAATAGTTTATATTTCAAGTTAGCATTTCATAGCCTATGTATTGTTAAACTAATCCCAATCTTAAATTGTTTATCTATGCAAATATATAATAATAATTCAGAAGTGTATATTGTATTATTGTTTAAATTTGTATCTGGTAGACTAAGTAACCTATCTGTGAAAGTTCTGATGTTTTAAATCAATATTGTATTAGGATAAATTGCAGTTAAATAGCATAATATATATATATTATCCTATTGTTTATAAGCACTGTTTAGGATTGTATTGCTTGGATGGTAAAAGTTAAAGGTTTTAATCCCATTGTGTTAACTGAATGAAAGGCTATTTGTAAATAAGGATGATTTGTGAAGGTAAATTTTTCTGGGCTTTGTAAGAAGGATAGCATATCTTAATAGTCGGTTTTAACGTATATAATATTGTGTCATATTCTGGTATTGCAAATATATTTCAAAATGTTCATGGATATTAACTAAATAAAAGAATTCAGGTATTTATATTAATTGTATGGTTTCTAGTAGATGCATGTTGGTTAAGGGTTTCTATTTTTAAGGATAATTATTAAATACATTGTGTTATAACCCTGCCATAAGCTGATATATTATTTGGAGAGCACTACTTAGATTTTCATAAATATACTGACATATATATATATATATTATGGAAAATTTGTATGGAATTTAAAACTGCGCACTGAAAGAGATGTATTAAGAGCAATTTAGACTGAATAGCCTGTGCAATACAAGCTTCCAAAATTAAGCCATATATATATATATATATATATATATATATATATATATATATATATATATATATATATGTGTGTGTGTGTGTGTGTGTGTGTGTGTGTGTGTGCATAAAAAATGACAAGTGATATTAATTTCTGGATGCATATTACTATTTAAGTAAAACAAGCTCCTATAGTATTATCCTATGAGGACTCCACAGACTCCAAACCAAGCCTAAAGAGACTTACAGACTCCAAACCAAGCCTTAAAAGGACATGAAACCCCAAAAAATTATTTCATGATTCAGATAGAGAATACAATTTTAAACAACTTTCTAATTTACTTCTATTATCTAACTGAAGACATGGGTGAGCCAAGGCTGCATTGGCATTATTATTTAGCCTTGGGAATAAAGACCTTGGTACAGAATTCAGTATTTTAAAAATATTAAGGCTTATTTTACTTAAGTAATAACTTTTTATTTTTCAATAAATTGATCTTGAAGGCATTCTTTGTTTTCATTATCACTTTAGTAGGCATATCTATATAACCTTTTTGATATATTATTTTTCTTATATTAATTGTAATAAATTATTTTCTTTATTTTTTGCATGAGATTTTATCATGCTTTCTAGTATATCCCTCCTCTCAAAAGGAGCTATAGAACTCAGTGATGTGCAGTCACTAGAGGCAGGTGAGGCAGGGCTTCACCTCTCATATGGGCAAAAATATATATTTTTTATTGGCTTTAAAAAAAAATAAAAAAAAAATATTGCAATTTTTTTTCACAGCTACATGTTGTGCAATGGAGAGGCACAAGCAGGTCTTCTCTCCATTACACAACATGCTGCGCCACCTACTGGATGAAAGTGGTTAAGATCATTGCATAAGTACTTATATGAGGCAGGCCACTTTGTGTTGACCCAATCCAGTAAGAGGCATCAGTCATGGGAATTTAGGGTTGGGGCTGATGTCAAATCATATAAAACTAAACAAAAACGGAAAAAACTACTTTAATTTATTTTGTTGCTGCCCTGTGCAGCTGCCAGCTTTTCCAGTGAAAAAGATAGTTCAGTACTTCCCCTCCAAGTGCAGTGGAAAGTTCCACTGTCACTTCCTTACAGAGCAGGAAGAGATGCAGAGAGAGCAGTGTTTTAGCCACATTTTATTAAAGTAAGTTCTGCAACCTTAGATTTTGCTGAAAGGGATTCTGTTAGTGAAAATTATAATTTAATGACTGTGGTTTGGTGTTTTTTGTTTTTTAAACTCTTTTACAGCAGTTTAAGGATCATTTTTGTATTTTGTTTACTCAAACTTTACACCCACTACCATAGCAGCTTGCCTCTGTACTTCACTCAAATTTATAGTCTTATCACTCTCTTACTGACTTATGAACTCTCTGTAGCTCTGCAACTGTGTTTTCTCACAACATTATCTTAATATTATGCTGTTTGTATGGATCAGTTGTTATTTGACAAGAGTAAGCTAGACCAACAGCTTGGTAATGTAAAATAAAACCAAGCAGTTTAGAATGAGTCATAGCAAATATTCTCCATGTAGCTATAGTATTTCATTTAAACCAAGGATTCCTTAGGTGTATGTTGGACAACCCTGATGTAGACAACATATAATAATTTATTAATGCTTCCATTCATATGTGCTGTTCTGTTTCAGATATTTAAAATAGTTTGTAGACTATTAGCATTTGATAGTCACTTAAAATAAACTACTTAAACATTCAGTGGTGCCTCCCCCATTTCAGTGTTCCCTCTCTCCCCACTTATGTGTCTAACTCCCCTCTGTCTCACTCACTCCCCTCTGTCTCTCTCTGTCTCCCTCACTCCCCTCTGTCTCCCTCACTCCCCCCTGTCTCCCTCACTCCCCTCTGTCTCCCTCACTCCCCTCTGTCTCACTCCCCTCAGTCTCACTCCCTCCCCTCTGGGTCTCTCTCACTCCCCTCTGTGTCTCTCTCACTCCCCTCTGTGTCTCTCTCACTCCCCTCTGTCTCTCTCACTCACCTCTGTGTCTCTCTCACTCCCCTCTGTGTCTCTCTCTCTCCCCTCTGTCTCTCTCTCTTCCCTCTGTCTCTCTCTCTCCCCTCTGTCTCTCTCTCTCTCTCTCCCCTCTGTCTGTCTCTCTCTCTCCCCTCTGTCTCTCTCTCTCCCCTCTGTCTGTCTCTCTGTCTCTCCCCTCTGTCTGTCTCTCTCCCTTCTGTCTTTCTGTCTCTCCCCTCTGTCTCTCTCATTCTCCCCTCTGTCTCTCTCTCCCCTCTGTGTGTGTGTCT
The DNA here is from genome assembly GCF_027579735.1 of Bombina bombina. NCBI lineage: Eukaryota > Metazoa > Chordata > Amphibia > Anura > Bombinatoridae > Bombina > Bombina bombina. The sequence goes on along the minus strand of NC_069502.1, from coordinate 716,359,788 downwards.
CTCTCTATCCATCTCTCTTTCTCTATCTGTCTGTCTCTCTCTCTATCCATCTCTCTCTCTATCCATCTCTCTTCCTGTCTCTCCCCTCTGTCTCTCTCCTTATGTGTCGTTCTCACCCATGGTCTCTTTTCTATCCCTGTCTCTCTTCCTCCCCCTCTAACTCTCTCATCCCTTATGTGTCTCTCTAACCCTCTGTGTGATTGTGTCTCTCTCTCTTTCTCTCTAACCCTCTGTGTCTCTCTCTCCCTCTCCCCTGTCTCTCTCTCCCTCTCCCCTGTCTCTCTCTCCCTCTCCCCCGTCTCTCTCTCCCTCTCCCGCTGTCTCTCTCTCCCTCTCTCCCCGAGTGCTTTTCTGTCTTTCGGTCTACATTTTATTTATTTATTTAATTAATGAATTGGTGGTGCCATCTGAGGATGTGGCTTTATTTAAAGGGGTGGGGTCAATTTCACCAGCTGCCACTGGATCAAGACATAATTATATTTACTGAATAATGAAGGAATCTATCAGCATAATTTGCAGCTGTAAAAAGTATGTTTTAAACATATTTTAATGGGCCTGGATTTCTGTCTCTCTCCCCTCTGTCTCTCTCTCTCCCCTATGTCTGTCTCTCTGTCTCTCCCCTCTGTCTGTCTCTCTCCCCTCTGTCTTTCTGTCTCTCCCCTCTGTCTCTCTCATTCTCCCCTCTGTCTCTCTCTCCCCTCTGTGTGTGTGTCTCTCTCTATCCATCTCTCTTTCTCTATCTGTCTGTCTCTCTCTCTATCCATCTCTCTCTCTATCCATCTCTCTTCCTGTCTCTCCCCTCTGTCTCTCTCCTTATGTGTCGTTCTCACCCATGGTCTCTTTTCTATCCCTGTCTCTCTTCCTCCCCCTCTAACTCTCTCATCCCTTATGTGTCTCTCTAACCCTCTGTGTGATTGTGTCTCTCTCTCTTTCTCTCTAACCCTCTGTGTCTCTCTCTCCCTCTCCCCTTTCTCTCTCTCCCTCTCCCCTGTCTCTCTCTCCCTCTCCCCCGTCTCTCTCTCCCTCTCCCGCTGTCTCTCTCTCCCTCTCTCCCCGAGTGCTTTTCTGTCTTTCGGTCTACATTTTATTTATTTATTTAATTAATGAATTGGTGGTGCTATCTGAGGATGTGGCTTTATTTAAAGGGGTGGGGTCAATTTCACCAGCTGCCACTGGATCAAGACATAATTATATTTACTGAATAATGAAGGAATCTATCAGCATAATTTGCAGCTGTAAAAAGTATGTTTTAAACATATTTTAATGGGCCTGGATTTCTAGATCTCATAATCAGAGCAAGCATTTTGTTATCTGGCAAGAGTTTCTGTTACAATCCTTTAGACTAAAATCAGATGTTTACTAAGTTGACCAGTTTTCCAAGACACCATTTAAAGGGACATGAATCCCATATGTTTTCTTTCATGATTTAGAAAGAGCATGCAATTTTAAATAACTTTCCAATTTACATCTAATATCTAATTTTCTTCATTCTTTTGATATCCTTTGTTGAAAATCATATCTAAATATGCTCAGTAGCTGCTGATTGGTGGCTGCACATAGATACCTCATGCGATTGGCTCACCCATGTACATTGCTATTTCTTCAACAAAGGATATCTAAAGAATGAAGGTGTATCCTAGCCACTGCCTCACCAGCCTCTGATGTCCCCGCTCATCACTGATAGAACCTGTTTCACAGAACTCTCCTCCAGGTTTCCTGAGCAATCTCTTCCTGGTCTCAAAAAAGTCAGGAGGTTTTCGTCCTGTCATCAACTTGAGGGACCTCAACTTTTTTGTAGTATACTGCTACTTCAAAATAGAGGGCATCCATATGCTGAGAGACCTCCTCCGTCTGAACGATTGGATGGTTCGTTTGGACTTGAAAGATGCTTATTTAACTGTGCCGGTAGCCCCTCTCTGTCAGAAGTATCTTCAGTTCAGATGGGCAGACCACCTTTGGCAGTTCACCTGTCTCCCTTTCGGACTCAGCTCAGCCCCTTGGTGGTTTACAAAGCTTCTCAAGCCGGTTTTACCCTGCCTAAGGGCTCAAGGATTTTGTCTAGTGGTATACTTTAATGAAATTCTTCTGATGGCATAAGACAAAGACCTGTTGCTTTCTCAGCTTCAAGAAATGTCCTCTCACCTCTCCTCCCTGGGTTTTGTAATCAACGAGGAGAAGTTGAGCCTTTCCCCTCTACAACTTGTAGAGTTTCTGGGATTCTCCATAGATGCTACCCTTGGTCATCTTCTCCTTCCACAAGAGAAGATAGATCGTATCAAAGCAGAGATTCAATCTCCATCCAGCAATTGGCGAGGATCATTGGACTCCCCTTCACCACCGCGCCATGCAGCGGTTGAAGATTCAATATTTTGAAGAGTTCCATTACTACCAACAACAGATATTTCTGATGAACGAAGTTCGATCGGAGATATCTTGGTGGCTGCAACACATGGAGGGCTGGAATGGGAGAGCGATTTTTGGATCTTCCACGGATTTCATTCTCTCTTCCAATGCAAGCCTTTTAGGCTGGGGAGCCTCTTGTGGTACATCCTCTACTGGCAGCCCTTGGACAGTGAAGGAATCCAACCTTCACATAAATTGCTTGGAATTATTAGCCGGCTCCTTTGCCATTTGCAGTTTTTCGAAAAATATGACCGATTGTTGCATTCTGTTACGTATGGACAATTTTTCGGCTGTCCATTATATCAACCGACTAGGTGGAACTCTTTTGAAAGCTTTGTCAGACTTAACGTCCCATTTTTATCAGTTTTGTTTGGAACGCAGGATTTCTGTCCACGCCCAATTTATCCCGGGCATTTCCAACCTAACAGCGGACTGGTTTTCTCATCACTGGAAGGATTCCAGCGACTGGATGCTGAACCGTCAAGTTTTTCTAGAGATCAATCACATCTTTGGACCCCTTTCAGTGGATCTTTTCGCATCTTGGACCAAGCACCAGTTGCCAATATTTTCAGCTGGCTTTCAGACCCACACAGCGAAGGAGTGGATGCTTTTCTACAAGTTTGGCCTTCCCTTTGGGCTTACGCCTCCTTTTGCTCTTCTGGCAAGGACTATTTTGAGTATACACCAGTTTCAATGTCTTCTGATGTTGATCACTACTTGGTGGCCAGCCCAACCTTGGTTTGCTCCCCTTCTGGAGATGTGTTTGGCCCCCCTCGCCTTCTTCCCAACCTCCCCAATCTCCTCATGGATGCCCAGGATCTCCCGCATCCTCTCTTGATCCAAGGCCATGTGAACCTTCTGGTTTGGCACATTTCAGGGGATCCTGGTCCTCCGAGGGCCTTTCGCGAGAGGCTTCCCTCCTCTTGCGTGAATCTTGGGCTCCAGGTACTAGGAAATCTTATGCTTCAGCCTGGGCAGTCTGGGTTCATTGGTGCATGGGACGGGATGTTGATCCCTTTTCTTCCTCTCCTCCCATGATTGTGAATTTTCTCACAGAACTTTTTTCGCAGGGTAAGGCTTACCGCACTTTTAATCTTTTTCATTCAGCCATTTCTGTGGGTCATCTTCCCTTTGAAAGTGTCCCTGCGGGCAAACACCCTTTAGTCTGTCGTCTTCGTAAGGCCATTTATCTTAAGAATCCTCCCCAATCTTGTTATTCGAGTCTTTGGGACGTCAATCTGGTTTTATCTTTTCTTAGAGATTGGCCCGATAACTCTTTGCTTTCCCTTAAGCAGTTATCTGCAAAATTGACCATGTTACTTTATTTGATTTCTTTTCGTCGGGTCTCTGACATCAGAGCCCTGGATGTTCATTCCATATCTTTTTCTCCTGAAGGAATTTCCTTTTCCATTTCCCGCAGGACTAAATCATCCTTTAAATCTTTGTTTTACCCTTATTTTCCGTCTGAACCTCAACTTTGTGTTGCCCTGTCCCTTAAAACATATTTGTCCAAGACTGAAAGTCTTCGTGGATCCATGTTGTGCCCTCTCCTGATTTCTTTTGTTCCTCCCCATCATCCGGTCTCATTCCCTAACTTGGCGAGATGGGTTTGATGGCTTATGACGGAGTCGGGAGTTTCCTTCTCTTTTGGAGCTCACTCAGACGAGCTGCGGCTTCCAGTGCCTTTCTGTCCGGTTGCAATCTTCAGGATTTATTGTCAGTGGCAGATTGGTCTTCTGCCTCTACTTTTTCTCAGTTCAATTTCAAACCAGTTTCTCACGCATTTCAGTCTGTAATTTCTGGGCGTTAAAATGCATAAAATATGAAGCCTCCTCTCTTGCCATAAAATTTTGGATTATTATAGCCTTGGTGACTAAATAATCTAGATTTTATTAAAGACAGGAGGCGAATATTTTCCCTCCTCAATTCCCATCCCACAAAAAAAAAAAAGTATTTAATGTGAATTTTACTTGTTCATGTTAACCTTTGTTTTTCCTCAGGATTTTTCCTTTTAGTTGCAGTGTTATCACTCTCTTTGTTTATTTTTCAGTGTAAAAGGCCTCCTACCTTCCATTTTGTCTCTGACGTCAGACAGATCTGCGATGGATTTTTGGTGTCTGTCTCCTGTTTATGTTGAGAACTTTCTTCTGTTTGGCAGCGAAAAGAGGAAGATATTTACTGTTGCTGTGGGATTATATTATCTGCTTGTTGCTGATTGGTTGTTTTTGTTTCTATATTATATGTTCTTTGCTGCTGTTTTGGAAGTCAGTATAGATTATGCATAAAATATTTGCCTCCTGTCTTTAATAAAATCTAGATTATTTAGTCACCAAGGCTATAATAATCTGAATTCCTGCAGGCTTTTAAAAGGTTAATACTGGATCCTTAGATCAGCATCTGAGTCTATAATACTTTAGAGTCTGTAACAAGAAATACTTTTTAATTCTGTCAGACCCAGAGGGCCATCAAACCTGGGTCTAACAAGTGAAAGGGTTTAGATTAAAACAGTCTAAAAAGCCCCCAATATGAAAGCTCTGGAAGGCAAGGAATAAAGGATTTCATATCATTAAGAGAGATTTTTTTGTATAAATAGATAGGTCACTCAGATGGGGCTGCCAGGGGCTGCTAGAAAAGGAGAGACACTGCCCTAAAATTACAATATATAATCTTAGACCATAAGGCTGGCATCATACTAATATAATACAATATCCTAGTATGAATAAGGAGGGCCTAAAACACTACCGTCACGCAGCCATCCAGGGCCGTGTTGAGGCGCGTCTCACGCGACCGAACGGTTTATAACACTGGTCAGGGGACTTGTCTAAATTTAATATAATGTGCAAAAATAGGGGGGTTCTAAGCATGGCACCTGACGGAAAGAAGTTCTATGAAAAATGTAAACCTATTGCCTGTTCCAATAGAAAACAAACAATTACATATAGGATAAGAAAATTAAACATAACGGGATAAGAATATAAAGAACTTAGGAAAGAAACCATATATAATAGTTTTACAGAAAAGTCTTAAACAAGATAAACAGAATAGAGACTAAAGAACCTAGGAAAGAAACCTATATAATGGTTTATAGTATATTCGAAAACAAAGATAAACAGATTAGTGACCTTAAGCAAAGATAATCAAAATACATTACAATTTAAGGGAAAAACTGAATATACAACCTGCTGCCTGAAAGCAGCAAAGAAAATAGGAAGTGCTGGACTTGTTCATTACAGTTTATTAGGCTGCTGTGTGCTGATTGGTGCAGTCTTGTTACTATGTTATTATTTTTTTCTCTGTATGTTTTCTTTGCTGCTGTTTGGATTCAGTAAAGATTTGATGCAAAATATGAAGCCTCCTGTCTTGCCATAAAATTAGAAAGTTGCTTAAAATTGCATGCCCTGAGGTCTATTTATCAAGCTGTCAACCGAAAATACGCCAGAATTCCGCATCGTAATTGTTGCAAGATTGATCCGACCTAGTTATTAAAGCCTCAAGACCGGCAAATGATGAAATTTGTGACGTACGATCCCGCGATCTCAATCATTACAGATGTTCCGAATACACATTCGGCTCTATTTGACACTTTTTCCCATTTATCAAATAGTTAACAAATACGCTCATGGCTATTCCGACGCATTGTACCTGGTTTTCAATCTGCCACCCCTGAGGCTGCAGATGCCATAGAAATCAATGGAAGTCTGAAAGCAAGGAAAGCTTACAGGGAGTGCAGAATTATTAGGCAAATGAGTATTTTGACCACATCATCCTCTTTATGCATGTTGTCTTACTCCAAGCTGTATAGGCTCGAAAGCCTACTACCAATTAAGCATATTAGGTGATGTGCATCTCTGTAATGAGAAGGGGCGTGGTCTAATGACATCAACACCCTATATCAGGTGTGCATAATTATTAGGCAACTTCCTTTCCTTTGGCAAAATGGGTCAAAAGAAGGACTTGACAGGCTCAGAAAAGTCAAAAATAGTGAGATATCTTGCAGAGGGATGCAGCACTCTTGAAATTGCAAAGCTTCTGAAGCGTGATCATCGAACAATCAAGCGTTTCATTCAAAATAGTCAACAGGGTCGCAAGAAGCGTGTGGAAAAACCAAGGCGCAAAATAACTGCCCATGAACTGAGAAAAGTCAAGCGTGCAGCTGCCAAGATGCCACTTGCCACCAGTTTGGCCATATTTCAGAGCTGCAACATCACTGGAGTGCCCAAAAGCACAAGGTGTGCAATACTCAGAGACATGGCCAAGGTAAGAAAGGCTGAAAGACGACCACCACTGAACAAGACACACAAGCTGAAACGTTAAGACTGGGCCAAGAAATATCTCAAGACTGATTTTTCTAAGGTTTTATGGACTGATGAAATGAGAGTGAGTCTTGATGGGCCAGATGGATGGGCCCGTGGCTGGATTGGTAAAGGGCAGAGAGCTCCAGTCCGACTCAGACACCAGCAAGGTGGAGATGGAGTACTGGTTTGGGCTGGTATCATCAAAGATGAGCTTGTGGGGCCTTTTCGGGTTGAGGATGGAGTCAAGCTCAACTCCCAGTCCTACTGCCAGTTTCTGGAAGACACCTTCTTCAAGCAGTGGTACAGGAAGAAGTCTGCATCCTTCAAGAAAAACATGATTTTCATGCAGGACAATGCTCCATCACACGCGTCCAAGTACTCCACAGCGTGGCTGGCAAGAAAGGGTATAAAAGAAGAAAATCTAATGACATGGCCTCCTTGTTCACCTGATCTGAACCCCATTGAGAACCTGTGGTCCATCATCAAATGTGAGATTTACAAGGAGGGAAAACAGTACACCTCTCTGAACAGTGTCTGGGAGGCTGTGGTTGCTGCTGCATGCAATGTTGATGGTGAACAGATCAAAACACTGACAGAATCCATGGATGGCAGGCTTTTGAGTGTCCTTGCAAAGAAAGGTGGGTATACTGATTTGCTTTTGTTTTGTTTTTGAATGTCAGAAATGTATATTTGTGAATGTTGAGATGTTATATTGGTTTCACTGGTAAAAATAAATAATTAAAATGGGTATATATTTGTTTTTTGTTAAGTTGCCTAATAATTATGCACAGTAATAGTCACCTGCACACACAGATATCCCCCTAAAATAGCTATAACTAAAACAAACTAAAAACTACTTCCAAAACTATTCAGCTTTGATATTAATGAGTTTTTTGGGTTCATTGAGAACATGGTTGTTGTTCAATAATAAAATTAATCCTCAAAAATACAACTTGCCTAATAATTCTGCACTCCCTGTATGTTCGATGCTGCCAGAGAATGAAGTACATCCCATTGATTTCTATGGTAGAAATCAAGTTACGTTTACACCTAACACCCTAACATAAACCCTGAGTCTAAACACCCCTAATCTGCCACCCCAACATCACCGACACCTATATAAAATGTATTAACCCCTATTCCTCCGCTCTCTGACACAACCACCACTAAATAAAAATATTAACCCCTAATCCTTTGGCCTCCCACATCACCACCACTAACTAAACCTATTAACCCCTAAACCATCAGCCCCCCCCCACATTGCAAGAACCTAAACTAAGCTTTTTACCCCTAAACCTAACAACCCCTTAACTTATATTTAAATATACTATTAAACATTATTAAAAGTACTACATTACAACAAAAAAATAAACACTAAATTATGAAGAAAAAAAAACATTATCACAAATATTTTTTTACACCTAATCTAATAGCCCTATCAAAATAAACCCCCCCCCAAAGATTTTTTAAAAAAACCCTAGCCTACAATAAACTACCAATAGCCCTTAAAATGGCCTTTTGTGGGGCATTGCCCCAAAGATATCAGCAATTCTACAAACACACCCCAACAGTAAAACCCACCACCCAACCAACCCCCCCACAAAAAAACTGTCTAAAATAACCTAATCTACCCATTGCCCTGAAAAGGGCATTTGTATGGGCATTACCCTTAAAAGGGCATTTAGCTCTTTTTTAGTACCCAGACCCTAATCTAAAAATAAAACCCACCCAAAGAAACCTTTAAAAAGCCTAACACTAATCCCCGACGATCCACTTACAGTTCTTGAAGTCCTGCTTGAAGAATCCATCCAGCCGGCGATGTCACGCGGCACCGCTCTAGCTGTTGCTAGGGGTGTGGCGCTGGGTCGGCTCCAAGGGGGGGCATTGGGGGGCAATGCCCACCCAAATAGAATGCTGTGCCCCCTCAAAAAATATTGATATTATCATACGCTTTAAAAATAATAAATAAAATAATGAATTGTTATGTAATGCTGCATGCTGGGGGCGGAGTTAGCTGCTGAACTGTGAGGTTGCATCACGCATCTGCAAGGAGCTCCGTGTCTTAACCTTTTATTTGGAATTGGAAGTTAATTAGAGACTTTTTGGACTTGTCTTTAACCCTATTAATTTTACCTGACTATCGTGAGTTACTCATTTTCTTAAACAATAGACCATGATAAGAATATGATTGTATCATATAAATATAAGTCTATAAATGGCTACCGGCTTCTATCGACGCCTCAAAAGTGCACTGTGATTGTAGGCCGGGTCTAAGATCACAGTGCACTTTTGAGGTGCCGATAGAAGCCGGTATCCATTTATAGATTTATATTTATATGATACAATCATATTCTTATAGGTTCATAGTACATAGGTTGTATTAAGTAGCCTGATATCCGATAGTTAGTGCAAAACAGGTATAGCTAAATCTAATCTACAAAATTACGAGTACCTGAAAACCTAGTATCCTCACTGCTATTGCAAACAAAGGGGTTAATTGCATTGGGGGGTTTCAAGTGCATGGCTGTTTAGGGGATATGATTGAGATTTGAGAATGAGTTTAAGGATTTTGGGTCATGGTGATTAAGGGGTGAATTGTTTTTAAGGAGCTATTGCATTGGGGGTCTCAAGTTTAATGGCTCTGTTTTAGTGCACTGCATAGGATTTAGACTTCATACTTTTACCTAGTGATTTTGCACATATTCTCCAAATGTGTGCTAAATCACTGCCAGAAGCTACACTTTCCTGCAGAATATGTAGGTCTGCTCTTATTTTGACTTTTTGTAAATGCGTGCCCCTCGTTAAAAAAAAATGCCCCCTCATTTCAATCGTTCTGGAGCCGACCTTCTCCTTTCTTCTCTTTCCCTGCTCGTTGCCAGGTGCTGTGTCGGGGCCGGATGCGTGCGGCGCTGACGTCATCACCGCACGCTCCTGATGCCGGTCGTATGCGTATGCAAGTTTCCCTACAACGATCTGTCACTGCCCAAGTATAGGTGTTACTTTGTGTGCTCCTAGGTTTGACAGATCATTGTATTTATTTGCCTATTTTGTGTATAATCCCTGCCTGTCTGACTACTCTGCCTGCTATACCCCTTAACTACTGGATTGATATACTGCTGCTGAACCCGGCCTGTCTGACTACTCTGCCTGCTATACCCCTTAATTGCTGGACTGATATACTGCTGCTGAACCCTGCCTGTCTGACTACTATGCTTATTAAGCCCTCTTGTTCTGGATTGCGTCTTTGTTGCCGAACCCTGTCTGCCTGACCTTTCTAGTGGTGTGCCCTTGGACTGCTTTACTGTTGCCAAATACTGCCTCCCTGACCATTTTAGTGGTGTGCCCTTGGACTGCTTTGCTGTTGCCTAACCCTGCCTGCCTTACCATTCTAGTGGTTGTCCTTGGTCTGCTCTGCCGTTGCCGCTGGGGACTGCCCTGCCTGTGGTGAGTGTTGCCTTCCTCATCTTACTGCTTTCTCTGCTCTGGGATATTCCCTATCATTCCGGCTCGACGGCGGGATAATAAGACTACTGGCTGAGTTACAGGCATTACAGGCAAATTCAAATTAGCCAATAGAATAAGAGCTGCTTAAATCCTATTGGCTGATTTGAATAGCCAATAGAATTTTAGCAGCAATAATTCCTATTGGCTGAATCAAATTTTTCAGCCAATAGGAATGCAATTGATTGCATTCAAGTTCCAGTGTACGGCGGCGACCGTATGAAGAGGATGCTCCGTGCCGGATGTCTTCAGGATGGACCTGCTCCGCGCCAGATGGATGAAGATAGAAGATGCCGTCTGGATGAAGACTTCGCTGGCTGGATGAAGATAGAAGATGCCGTTTGGATGAAGACTTCTTGCCGCATGGATGATGACTTCACCGGCTGGATGGATTCTTCAAGCGGGACTTCAAGAACTGTGGATCGTCGGGGGTTAGTTTTAGGCTTTTTTAAGGGTTTTTTGGGTGGGTTTTATTTTTTAATTAGGGTCTGGGCCGTAAAAGAGCTTAATGCCCTTTTAAGGGCAATGCCCATACAAATGCCCTTTTCAGGGAAATGGGTATTTTAGGTTATTTTCAATAGTTTTTTTATTTGGGGGGGTTGGTTGGGTGGTGGGTTTTACTGTTGGGGGGTGTTTGTATTTTTTTTACAGGTAAAAGAGCTGATATCTTTGGGGCATTGCCCCACAAAAGGCCCTTTTAAGGGCCATTGGTAGTTTATTGTAGGCTAGGGGTTTGTTTATTTTGGTGGGGGGGGACTTTTTTATTTTGATAGGGCTATTAGATTAGGTGTAAAAAAATTATTTTTGATAATTTGTTTGTTTTTTTCTCGTAATTTAGTGTTTATTTTTTTTGTAACTTAGTGGGGGTTTTTTGGAATGTAGTACTTTTAATAATGTTTAAAAGTATATTTAAATAATTTTAGTAGGGTTAGGTGTTTTTAATATGTAATTTAGATTATTTAATTTGTAGTTTAATTTAATTGTAGTATAATAGTTAGGGTAGGTTAATTAATAGTTTTAAAATAGTTTATTTTAATTCTACAGGTAAGTTTTAATTTATATTAAGATAGGGATGTTGTAATTTTACTTTAAAGTTAAGGGGTTGTTAGGTTTAGGGGTTAATAGCTTAATTTAGGTTTTTGCAATGTGGGGGGCTTATTGTTTAGGGGTTAATAGGTTTAGTTAGTGGTGGTGATGTGGGAGGTCAGAGGTTTAGGGGTTAATACTTTTATTTAGGTTGTGGCGATGTCAGGGATTGGCGGGATAGGGGTTAAACATTTTAGTATTGTGGTGGCGTTTAGTGACATGTTATAAATAAAGTTGGGAAAAACAAGAATAGCAGAGTCATCGAAGACCGTTAGTTAACAACAGTCCGATGCTCATCGCCCCGTACTTGGTGCGCGTGTTTTTGACGGCTTTTTTATAACTATGGAGATCGTATTGAGATCCACGGCGGCGATGTTAGGCGAGTGTATTGATGCCGGCGAATGCAACATAGTTGACAGCTTGATAAATATCCCCCTCTGTCTGAATCATGAAAGTTTAATTTTGACTAGACTGTTCCTTTAACAAAACAATAAAGCTATTTTTCTTGCAGCTAACCCAGTTTTAACAGCATTGGGGGGTAGTTATCAAGCCGTCAACCTCAAATACGCTGGAATTCCGCAGCGTATTTGTGGCGAGGCTGATTCGCCTTAGTTATCAAAGGCTACAGACCGGCAAAAGTAGAATTTTGTGACGTAAACTTCGATCCGCCGGACTAAGTCCGACACAGATCGATTCTTACGTCACTCCAGATGTTCCGCACACAAGTGCAGCACAATCTGACTACTTTTGCTAGTTATCAAAAAACTAGCAGGTACGCTCGGCACTTTTACGGCCCAGCGTACCTGGTTTTCAATCCGTCACCCTGGAGGCAGCGGATCCCATAGGAATCAATGGGAGTCTGACCATAGCGAAAGTACAAGTTCGCTGCTGCCAGACATCCCATTGATTTCTATGGGAGCTGTCTACACCTAACACCCTAACATGTACCCCGAGTCTAAACACCCCTAATCTGTCCCCCCCTACACCGCCGCAGCTAAATAAAGTTATTACCCCCTAAACCGCCGCTCCCGGAGCCCACCGCAACTATAATAAGTGTATTAACCCCTAAACTGCCACTCCCGGAGCCCACCGCAAGCTACTCTATACCTATTAACCCCTAAACCGCCGCTCCCTGACCCTACCGCAACCTATATTAAAGTTATTAACCCCTATCCTGCTCCCCCTACATCGTCGCCACCTATAATAAATTTATTAACCCCTATCCTGCCCCACACTACACCGCCGCCGCCACTGTAATAAAATTATTAACCCCTAAACCTAAGTCTAACACTAACCCTAACACCCCCCTAACTTAAATATTAATTAAATAAATCTAAATAATATTTCTATTATTAACTAAGTTAATCCTATTTAAAACTAAATACTTACCTATAAAATAAACCCTAATATAGCTACAATATAAATAATAATTATATTGTAGCTATCTTAGGATTTATTTTTATTTTACAGGCACCTTTCAATTTATTTTAACTAGGTACAATAGCTATTAAATAGTTATTAACTATTTAATAGCTTACCTAGCTAAAATAAAGAGAAATTTACCTGTAAACTAATTACATAAACTAACTAAAGTACAAAGTACAAAAAATAAAAAAAGCTAAGTTACAAAAAATAAAAAAAATAAGTTACAATCATTTAAAAAAATATTACAACAATTTTAAGCTACTTACACCTAATCTAAGCCCCCTAATAAAATAACAAACCCCCCCAAAATAAAAAAATGCCCTACCCTATTCTACATTAAAAAAGTTCAAAGCTCTTTTACCTTACCAGCCCTTAAAAGGGCCTTTTGTGGGGGCATGCCCCAAAGAGTTCAGCTCTTTTGCCTGTAAAAGAAAAATACAACCCCCCCAACATTAAAACCCACCACCCACATACCCGTATTCTAACCCAAACCCCCCTTAAAATAACCTAACACTAATCCCCTGAAGATCATCCTACCTTTAGTCGTTTTCACTCAGCCGAGCCACCGATGGAACTGAAGAGGACATCCGGACCGGCAGAAGTGATCATCCAAGGGACGCTGAAGAAATCTTCCATCCGATGAAGTGATCCTCCAAGCGGCGCTGAAGAAATCTTCCATCCGGCCGAGGTCATCTTCCAAGAGGCGCTGAAGAAGTCTTCTATCCGGGCGAGGTGATCTGATCGGAACAGCCAATAGAATGCGAACTCAATCTGATTGGCTGATTGGATCAGCCAATTGGATTGAACTTGAATCTGATTGGCTAATTCCGACAGCCAATCAGATTTTTCCTACCTTAATTCCGATTGGCTGATAGAATCCTATCAGCCAATCGGAATTGAAGGGATGCCATCTTGGATGACGTCCCTTAAAGGAGCCTTCATTCGTCGGTAGTCCGTCGGGAAAGAAGGATGTTCCGCGTCGGCGGGATGAAGATTCAAGACCCGGCTTCGAAGATGATCTCGCCCGGATAGAAGACTTCTTCAGTGCCTCTTGGAAGATGACCTCGCCCGGATGGAAGATTTCTTCAGCGCCGCTTGGAGGATCACTTCATCGGATGGAAGATTTCTTCAGCGCCCCTTGGATGATCACTTCTGCCGGTCCGGATGTCCTCTTCAGTTCCATCGGTGGCTCGGCTGAGTGAAAACGACTAAAGGTAGGATGATCTTCAGGGGATTAGTGTTAGGTTATTTTAAGGGGGGTTTGGGTTAGATTAGGGGTATGTGGGTGGTGGGTTTTAATGTTGGGGGGGGGGGGGTTGTATTTTTCTTTTACAGGCAAAAGAGCTGAACTCTTTGGGGCATGCCCCCACAAAAGGCCCTTTTAAGGGCTGGTAAGGTAAAAGAGCTTTGAACTTTTTTAATGTAGAATAGGGTAGGGCATTTTTTTATTTTGGGGGGGGTTTGTTATTTTATTAGGGGGCTTAGATTAGGTGTAAGTAGCTTAAAATTGTTGTAATATTTTTTTAAATGTTTGTAATTTATTTTTTTTATTTTTTGTAACTTAGCTTTTTTTATTTTTTGTACTTTAGTTAGTTTATGTAATTATATTTAATTGTAGTTATTTGTAGGTAGTTTATTTAATTCATTTAATGATAGTGTAGTGTTAGGTTTAATTGTAACTTAGGTTAGGATTTATTTTACAGGTAATTTTGTATTTCTTTTAGCTAGGTAGTTATTAAATAGTTAATAACTATTTAATAAATATTCTAACTAGCTAAAATAAATACAAAGTTACCTGTAAAATAAATATAAATCCTAAGGCCTAGATTTGGAGTTTGGCGGTAGCCGTGAAAACCAGCGTTAGAGGCTCCTAACGCTGGTTTTAGGCTACCGCCGGTATTTGGAGTCATTAAAAAAAGGGTCTAACGCTCACTTTTCAGCCGCGACTTTTCCATACCGCAGATCCCCTTACGTAAATTGCGTATCTTATCTTTTCAATGGGATTATTCTAACTCCGGTATTTAGAGTCGTGTCTGAAGTGAGCGTTAGAATTCTAACGACAAAACTCCAGCCGCAGAAAAAAGTCAGTAGTTAAGAGCTTTCTGAGCTAACGCCGGTTCATAAAGCTCTTAACTACTGTACTCTAAAGTACACTAACACCCATAAACTACCTATGTACCCCTAAACCGAGGTGCCGCCACTCGATTAAATTTTTTAACCCCTAATCTGCCGACCGCCACCTACGTTATACTTATGTACCCCTAATCTGCTGCCCCTAACACCGCTGACCCCTATAATATATTTATTAACCCCTAATCTGCCCCCCACAACGTCGCAGCCAGCTACCTACAATAATTAACCCCTAATCTGCCGACCGCAAAGAGCCGCCACCTACATTATAGCTATGTACCCCTAATCTGCTGCCCCTAAGACCGCCGACCCCTATATTATATTTATTAACCCCTGATCTGCCCCCATCAACGTCGCCTCCACCTGCCTACACTTATTAACCCCTAATCTGCTGAGCGGACCTGAGCGCTACTATAATAAAGTTAATAACCCCTAATCCGCCTCACTAACCCTATAATAAATAGTATTAACCCCTAATCTGCCCTCCCTAACATCGCCGACACCTAACTTCAATTATTAACCCCTAATCTGCCGACTGGAGCTCACTGCTATTCTAATAAATGTATTAACCCCTAAAGCTAAGTCTAACCCTAACACTAACACCCCCCTAACTTAAATATAATTTAAATCTAACGAAATTAATTATCTCTTATTAAATAAATTATTCCTATTTAAAGCTAAATACTTACCTGTAAAATAAACCCTAATATAGCTACAATATAAATTATAATTATATTATAGCTATTTTAGGATTTATATTTATTTTACAGGTAACTTTGTATTTATTTTAACCAGGTACAATAGCTATTAAATAGTTAAGAACTATTACAAATTTACCTGTAAAATAAATCCTAACCTAAGTTACAATTAAACCTAACACTAGACTATCAATAAATTAATTAAATAAACTATCTACAATTATCTACAATTAAACCTAACACTACACTATCAATAAATAAATTAAATACAATTCCTACAAATAACTACAATGAAATAAACTAACTAAAGTACAAAAAATAAAAAAGAACTAAGTTACAAAAAATAAAAAAGTATTTACAAACATAAGAAAAATATTACAACAATTTTAAACTAATTACACCTACTCTAAGCCCCCTAATAAAATAACAAAGCCCCCCAAAATAAAAAAATGTCCTACCCTATTCTAAATTACTAAAGTTCAAAGCTCTTTTACCTTACCAGCCCTGAACAGGGCCCTTTGCGGGGCATGCCCCAAGAAGTTCAGCTCTTTTGCCTGTAAAAAAAAACATACAATACCCCCCCCCCAACATTACAACCCACCACCCACATACCCCTAATCTAACCCAAACCCCCCTTAAATAAACCTAACACTAAACCCCTGAAGATCTTCCTACCTTATCTTCACCATACCAAGTTCACCGATCCGTCCTGAAGAGCTCCTCCGATGTCCTGATCCAAGCCCAAGCGGGGGGCTGAAGAGGTCCATGATCCGGATGAAGTCTTCATCCAAGCGGGAGCTGAAGAGGTCCATGATCCGGATGAAGTCTTCTATCAACGGCATCTTCAATCTTCTTTCTTCGGGAGCCATCATCTTCCATCCGACGTGGAACATCCTCTTCTCCCGACGCCTACTAGCCGAATGACGGTTCCTTTAAATGACTTCATCCAAGATGGCGTCCCTCGAATTCCGATTGGCTGATAGGATTCTATCAGCCAATCGGAATTAAGGTAGGAATATTCTGATTGGCTGATGGAATCAGCCAATCAGAATCAAGTTCAATTCGATTGGCTGATTCGATCAGCCAATCAGATTGAGCTCGCATTCTATTGGCTGTTCCGATCAGCCAATAGAATGCGAGCTCAATCTGATTGTAGCTATATTAGGATTTATTTTACAGGTAAGTATTTATCTTTAAATAGGAATAATTTATTTAATAAGAGTTAATTAATTTCGTTAGATTAAAATTATATTTAATTTAGGGGGGTGTTAGTGTTAGGGTTAGACTTAGCTTTAGGGGTTAATACATTTATTAGAATAGCGGTGAGCTCCAGTCGGCAGATTAGGGGTTAATAATTTAAGTTAGGTGTCGGCGATGTTAGGGAGGGCAGATTAGGGGTTAATACTATTTATTATAGGGTTAGTGAGGCGGATTAGGGGTTAATAACTTTATTATGATAGCGGTGCGGTCCGGTCGGCAGATTAGGGATTAATAAGTGTAGGCAGGTGGAGGCGACGTTGTGGGGGGCAGATTAGGGGTTAATAAATATAATATAGGGGTCGGCGGTGTTAGGGGCAGCAGATTAGGGGTACATAAGGATAATGTAAGTAGCAGCGGTTTACGGAGCGGCAGATTAGGGGTTAAAAATAATATGCAGGGGTCAGCGATAGCGGGGGCGGCAGATTAGGGGTTAATAAGTGTAAGGCTAGGGGTGTTTAGACTCGGGGTACATGTTAGGGTGTTAGGTGCAGACGTAGGAAGTGTTTCCCCATAGCAAACAATGGGGCTGCGTTAGGAGCTGAACGCGGCTTTTTTGCAGGTGTTAGGTTTTTTTTCAGCTCAAACAGGCCAATTGTTTCCTATGGGGGAATCGTGCACGAGCACGTTTTTGAGGCTGACCGCGTCCGTAAGCAACTCTCGTATCGACAGTTGAAGCTGCATTAAATATGCTCTACGCTCCTTTTTTGGAGCCTAACGCAGCCTTTATGTGGACTCTCAATACCAGAGTTATTATTATGGTGCGGCCAGAAAAAAGCCGGCGTTAGCTACGCGGGTCCTTACCAACAAAACTCTAAATCTAGCCGTAAGATAGCTACAATGTAATTATTAATTACATTGTAGCTATCACAGGCCTAGATTTAGAGTTGGGCGGTAGCCGTGAAAACCAGCGTTAGAGGCTCCTAACGCTGGTTTTAGACTACCTCCGGTATTTGGAGTCATTAAAAATAGGGTCTAATGCTCACTTTTCAGCCGCGACTTTTCCATACCGCAGATCCCCTTACGTAAATTGCGTATCCTATCTTTTCAATGGGATCTTTCTAACTCCGGCATTTAGAGTCGTGTCTGAAGTGAGCGTTTCTAACGACAAAACTCCAGCCGCAGAAAAAAGTCAGTAGTTAAGAGCTTTCTGGGCTAACGCCGGTTCATAAAGCTCTTAACTACTGTACTCTAAAGTACACTAACACCCATAAACTACCTATGTACCCCTAAACCGAGGTCCCCCCACATCGCCGCCACTCGATTACATTTTTTTAACCCCTAATCTGCCGACCGCCACCTACGTTATACTTATGTACCCCTAATCTGCTGCCCCTAACACCGCCGACCCCTATATTAAATTTATTAATCCCTAATCTGTCCCCCTCAACGTCGCCTCCACCTGCCTACACTTATTAACCCCTAATCTGCCGAGCGGACCGCACCGCTATTATTATAAAGTTATTAACCCCTAATCCGCCTCACTAACCCTATAATAAATAGTATTAACCCCTAATCTGCCCTCCCTAACATCGCCGACACCTAACTTCAAACATTAACCCCTAATCTGCCGACTGGAGCTCACCGCTATTCTAATAAATGTATTAACCCCTAAAGCTAAGTCTAACCCTAACACTAACACCCCCTAACTTAAATATAATTTTAATCTAACGAAATTAATTAACTCTTATTAAATAAATTATTCCTTTTTAAAGCTAAATACTTACCTGTAAAATAAATCCTAATATAGCTACAATATAAATTATAATTATATTATAGCTATTTTAGGATTAATATTTATTTTACAGGTAACTTTGTATTTATTTTAACCAGGTACAATAGCTATTAAATAGTTAACAACTATTTAATAGCTAAAATAGTTAAAATAATTACAAATTTACCTGTAAAATAAATCCTAACCTAAGTTACAATTAAACCTAACTCTACACTATCAATAAATTAATTAAATAAAATACCTACAATTACCTACAATTAAACCTAACACTACACTATCAATAAATTAATTAAATACAATACCTGCAAATAACTACAATGAAATAAACTAACTAAAGTACAAAAAATAAAAAAGAACTAAGTTACAAAAAATAAAAAAATATTTACAAACATAAGAAAAATATTACAACAATTTTAAACTAATTACACCTACTCTAAGCCCCCTAATAAAATAACAAAGCCCCCCAAAATAAAAAAATGCCCTACCCTATTCTAGATTACTAAAGTTCAAAGCTCTTTTACCTTACCAGCCCTGAACAGGGCCCTTTGCGGGGCATGCCCCAAGAAGTTCAGCTCTTTTGCCTGTAAAAAAAAACATACAATACCCCCCCCCAACATTACAACCCACCACCCACATACCCCTAATCTAACCCAAACCCCCCTTAAATAAACCTAACACTAAGCTCCTGAAGATCTCCCTACCTTGAGTCGTCTTCACCCAGCCGAGCAAAATTCTTCATCCAAGCGGAGCAAGAAGAGGTCCTCCATCCGGTAGAAGTCTTTATCCAAGCGGGGCAGAAGAGGTCTTCTATCCGATTGAAGTCTTCATCCAAGCGGGATCTTCTATCGTCATCCATCCGGAGCGGAGCGGCAGGATCCTGAAGACCTCCGACGCAGAACATCCATCCTGGCCGACGACTGAACGACGAATGGCGGTTCCTTTAAATGACGTCATCCAAGATGGCTTCCCTCGAATTCCGATTGGCTGATAGGATTCTATCAGCCAATCGGAATTAAGGTAGGAATATTATGATTGGCTGATGGAATCAGCCAATCAGAATCAAGTTCAATCCGATTGGCTGATCCAATCAGCCAATCACATTGAGCTCGCATTTTATTGGCTGTTCCGATCAGCTAATCAGAATATTCCTACCTTAATTCTAAGGTCAGCCAATCGGAATTAAGGTAGGAATATTCTGATTGGCTGATGGAATCAGCCAATCAGAATCAAGTTCAATCCGATTGGCTGATCCAATCAGCCAATCAGATTGAGCTTGTATTCTATTGGCTGTTCCGATCAGCCAATAGAATGCGAGCTCAATCTGATTGGCTGATTGGATCAGCCAATCGGATTGAACTTGATTCTGATTGGCTGATTCCATCAGCCAATCAGAATATTCCTTCCTTAATTCCGATTGGCTTATAGAATCCTATCAGCCAATCGGAATTCGAGGGACGCCATCTTGGATGACGTCATTTAAAGGAACCGTCATTCGTTGTTCAGTCGTCGGCCAGGATGGATGTTCCGCGTCGGAGGTCTTCAGGATCCTGCGCTCCGCTCCGGATGGATGACGATAGAAGATCCCGCTTGGATGAAGACTTCAATCGGATGGAAGACCTCTTCTGCCCCGCTTGGATGAAGACTTCTACCGGATGGAGGACCTCTTCTTGCTCCGCTTTGATGAAGAATTTGGCTCGGCTGGGTGAAGACGACTCAAGGTAGGGAGATCTTCAGGGGCTTAGTGTTAGGTTTATTTAAGGGGGGTTTGGGTTAGATTAGGGGTATGTGGATGGTGGGTTGTAATGTTGGGGGGGGTATTGTATGTTTTTTTTTACAGGCAAAAGAGCTGAACTTCTTGGGGCATGCCCCGCAAAGGGCCCTGTTCAGGGCTGGTAAGGTAAAAGAGCTTTGAACTTTAGTAATCTAGAATAGGGTAGGGCATTTTTTTATTTTGGGGGGCTTTGTTATTTTATTAGGGGGCTTAGAGTAGGTGAAATTAGTTTAAAATTGTAATATTTTTCTTATGTTTGTAAATATTTTTTTATTTTTTGTAACTTAGTTCTTTTTTATTTTTTGTACTTTAGTTAGTTTATTTCATTGTAGTTATTTGTAGGTATTGTATTTAATTTATTTATTGATAGTGTAGTGTTAGGTTTAATTGTAGATAGTTATAGGTATTTTATTTAATTAATTTATTGATAGTGTAGTGTTAGGTTTAATTGTAACTTAGGTTAGGATTTATTTTACAGGTAATTTTGTAATTATTTTAACTATTTTAGCTGTTAAATAGTTCTTAACTATTTAATAGCTATTGTACCTGGTTAAAATAAATACAAAGTTGCCTGTAAAATAAATATTAATCCTAAAATAGCTATAATATAATTAGAATTTATATTGTAGCTATATTAGGATTTATTTTACAGGTAAGTATTTAGCTTTAAATAGGAATAATTTATTTAATAAGAGTTAATTAATTTTGTTAGATTAAAATTATATTTAATTTAGGGGGGTGTTAGTGTTAGGGTTAGACTTAGCTTTAGGGGTTAATACATTTATTAGAATAGAGGTGAGCTCCAGTCGGCAGATTAGGGGTTAATAATTGAAGTTAGGTGTCGGCGATGTTAGGGAGGGCAGATTAGGGGTTAATACTATTTATTATAGGGTTAGTGAGGCGGATTAGGGGTTAATAACTTTATTATGAAAGCGGTGCGGTCCGGTCGGCAGATTAGGGGTTAATAAGTGTAGGCAGGTGGAGGCGACGTTGTGGGGGGCAGATTAGGGGTTAATAAATATAATATAGGGGTCGGCGGTGTTAGGGGCAGCAGATTAGGGGTACATAGGGATAATGTAAGTAGCGGCGGTTTACGGAGCGGCAGATTAGGGGTTGATAATAATATGCAGGGGTCAGCGATAGCGGGGGCGGCAGATTAGGGGTTAATAAGTGTAAGCCTAGGGGTGTTTAGACTCGGGGTACATGTTAGAGTGTTAGGTGCAGACGTAGGAAGTGTTTCCCCATAGGAAACAATGGGGCTGCGTTAGGAGCTGAACGCGGCTTTTTTTGCAGGTGTTAGGTTTTTTTTCAGCTCAAACAGCCCCATTGTTTCCTATGGGGGAATCGTGCACGAGCACGTTTTTGAGGCTGGCCGCGTCCGTAAGCAACTCTGGTATCGAGAGTTGAAGCTGCGTTAAATATACTCTACGCTCCTTTTTTGGAGCCTAACGCAGCCTTTATGTGGACTCTCAATACCAGAGTTATTTTTATGGTGCGGCCAGAAAAAAGCCGGCGTTAGCTACGCGGGTCCTTACTGACAAAACTCTAAATCTAGCCGTTAGGGTTTATTTTACAGGTAAGTATTTAGTTTTAAATAGGAATAATTTATTAAAATATAGTGTAGTGTTAGGTGTAATTGTAACTTAGGTTAGTTTTTATTTTACAGGTAAATTTCTCTTTATTTTAGCTAGGTAAGCTATTAAATAGTTAATAACTATTTAATAGCTATTGTACCTAGTTAAAATAAATTGAAAGGTGCCTGTAAAATAAAAATAAATCCTAAGATAGCTACAATATAATTATTATTTATATTGTAGCTATATTAGGGTTTCTTTTATAGGTAAGTATTTAGTTTTAAATAGGATTAACTTAGTTAATAATAGAAATATTATTTAGATTTATTTAATTAATATTTAAGTTAGGGGGGTGTTAGGGTTAGTGTTAGACTTAGGTTTAGGGGTTAATAATTTTATTACAGTGCCGGCGGTGTAGTGGGGGGCAGGATAGGGGTTAATAAATTTATTATAGGTGGCGACGGTGTAGGGGGGGCAGGATAGGGGTTAATAAATTTAATATAGGTTGCGGCGGGTTCAGGGAGCGGCGGTTTAGGGGTTAAACTATTTATTTATTTGCGGCGAGGTGCGGGATCAGCAGGATAGGGGTTAATAACTTTATTATAGAGGGCGACGGTATGGGGGGGCAGGATAGGGGTTACTAGGTATAATGTAGGTGGCAGCGGTGTCCGGGAGCGGCGGTTTAGGGGTTAATACATTTATAAGACTTGCGGCGGGGTCTAGGAGCGGCGGTTTAGGGGTTAATACATTTATAAGACTTGCGGCAGGGTCTAGGAGCGGCGGTTTAGGGGTTAGAACAGTATAGTTTAGTGTGAGTGCTTAGTGAAAGGCTAGCAAGAAAGCTGTCAAACAGCCGAAGAGCAGCGAGATCGGATGAGTGATAATTCTCACAGTCCGCTGCTCATCGCCCCGCGGCTTTTTGACAGCTTTATTTGATAACTTAGGCGTATTTTTTCAGGTCCGCGGCGGCGAAGGTAGGCGAGCTTAGGCGGGCGTATTGGGCCGGCGAAGGCAGGAAAGTTGACACGTTGATAACTACCCCCCATAGTGTAATCTAGCCCTAAGGCTGTAGGGTTCAACGTCATATTTATAATAAATGGCACTAATTCAAGCACAGCAAGGACGAAATGGGTATTAAAGGGGTTTTTTGGTGGCAGGTGTGCTGAAAATAAAAAATCAGTGTATTGTATGGAACATTTGTTTATATGAGTGTAGATTAACCCAAAGCAGATGGGATAAGTGCATACTTCTCAAAATAAATGTTTTGCATAATATAGCTTGACTATGTGAGCCTGTATTTCTATCCATAAACAGATTTGGGCCTTTTAAGTAGCTGCCCTAATTAAGTAATTGGCAATAAACCCCACATAATCTACCCTAAATAGTGCAGTATACTGTAGCTACTCTCCAAGTTTATTAATCCCTGAGGGAGTGGTTAGGTGCAAAACCAATACTGCACAGCACTACCACAGCCATGACTGAGCTACAGCCTATCCTCACCTATGGGCGGACATCACCACAGAGGAGGTCTTGGATGCAAAGCATAGATATCACCATCGGCACTTAAATGAGCAACTGGCACTTTTATGAGGACATAATCTTCCTCCTACAATGCTACAGGATATTTTCTGTATCTAAAATGAGGGGCCTGGATCTTCCCCCTCCATTACTTTGAGCCTTACTTTATGAACCTGCATACTTTCAACCTCAGAGAGATAGTAGAGAGACAATCCAGGAGGCCCTGCTTTCAATATATGGCTCCATAAGTAACATTTAATTTCTGCTTCTTCAAATTTTAATTCCTTATCCTGCCTTTATATATATATATATATATATATATATATATATATATATATATATATATATATATATGCTTGCCTTTACAGAATGTGTTTGGATTTTAGAAAGTCTGTAAGTTCCCATTAACTACTATATGATATGTGATAGCCTCTCAATGACTTTTCTCCACAAGGACGCAACTTAACAGTCTACATTTACTGCATGAGACACATAAATGCAATTAATCTATGCTGCTTTAGTACCATGCGTATACATTTTCTATAATACTGCATTTGTTCACTGAGACCTTGTGGTCCTTTACTTCTGTGTGCAATCTGGGAGGAGAACCAGGAGGAGAGATCTGGCATGAGAAAATGGCTACTCAATCAGAAAGGAGTATCTAACCACACACTGTGTGGGGCTGGCTGTAACTGTCCCTACGTCTGTGCTGTTGTTAATCCTCCTGTTCTCCCCTCTCCTCCAGTCATTTCTCATCCTCTCTCACTTGTGTCTCTGTCCCTTTCTTTGTCTTCACGAGCTAACTTTGTCTCCCAGTGTGATTCCCTCCTCATTCACTGATCCAGTGGTTAGGTGCACAGGCTTTGTCCCCACTTCATATCCCTCTAGAGCTAAAGAGTCCTGTTTTTCCTAGTGGTAGCCAGGTTGTGCATATACTGGTGCCTGTCAAACTATCACAGGGTGTTGTTCAGTATATGACTGTTAGGAGTGGTGGGGTGCATACATTTATCACATCTTACCTGACTATTCCTTCCATTTTGGGTGCCGGTTCCTCCTCCATCTTGTGAGCGCTAATTCCAGAATAGCACTTTGATGACATCATCTCCATGCGCAAGGGGACAACTCCGGTCATGCGAGACATAACAGAAGTTCTGCCATCTTGATTAAGGATGGTTATTCATGAATATCTTCTTAAACAATATCTGATAGCTCCAGTGAGAGCTCTGACATTGATTTTGATCTGTGTAAAGGTCCTAAAGGGAATAAGAAAATGTTTAGAATCTTAAAGAAAATATACATGAATTAGAGTGTGGTTTGGGGTCCGCAGGAGATAGAAACAGTAACAAGAAAATAAGGTGGACAGTGAGATAGAGGGCATAAAATTGGTAAATTTTATTTCACATTTGAAAGCTGACTATTCAGAAGGAACAGAAAGGGAAATACCTGTGTGTCTTTGAAATTACAAGTGAAGCAGTAGCAGCAAAATCTACTGTGTGTGTGTGTGTGGGGGGGGGGAGATAGAAAAGGAAAAGAAGAATATGGACAATTTACAGTATCTCACAAAAGTGAGTACACCCCTCACATATCTTTTTAAAATATCTTATTATACCTTTTCATGTGACAACACTGAAGAAATGACACTTTGCTACAATGTAAAGTAGTGAGTGTACAGCCTGTATAGCCGTGTAAATTTGCTGTCCTCTCAAAATAACTCATCACACAGCCATTAATGTCTAAACCGTGGCAAAGAACTCTCTGAGTATCTGAAAAAAAGAATTGTTGCTCTACATAATGATGGCCTAGGCTATAAGAAGATTTCCAAGACTCTGAAACTGAGCTGCAGCACGGTGGGCAAGACCATACAGCGATTTCACAGGACAGGTTCCACTCAAAACAGGCCTTTCCATGGTCAACCAAAGAAGTTGAGTGCACGTGTTCAGCATCATATCCAGAGGTTGTCTTTGGGAAATTGGGGGGTCAGTCTGTCAGTGCTCTGACCATACGCCGCATTCTGCATCAAATTGGTCTGCATGGCTGTCATCCCAGAAGGAAGCCTCTTCTAAAGATGATGCACAAGAAAGCCCGCAAACAGTTTTCTGAAGACAAGCAGACTAAGGACATGGATTACTGGAACCATGTCCTGTGGTCCGATGAGACCGATATAAACTTATTTGGTTCAGATGGTGTCAAGCGTGTGTGGTGGCAACTAGGTGAGGAGTACAAAGACAAATGTGTCTTGCCTACAGTCAAGCATGGTGGTGGGAGTGTCATGGTCTGGGCCTGCATGAGTGCTGCTGGCACTGGGGAGCTACAGTTTATTGAGGGAACCATGAATGCCAACATGTACTGTGACATACTGAAGCAGAGCATGATCCCCTCCCTTCAGAGACTGGGCCACAGGGCAGTATTCCAACATGATAACGACCCCAAACACACCTCCAAGACGACCATTGCGTAGCTAAAGAAGCTGAGGGTAAAGGTGATGGACTGGCCAAGCATGTTTTCAGACCTTAACTCTATTGAGCATTTGTGGGGCATCCTCAAATGGAATGCGGGGGGAGCGCAAGGTCTCTAACATCCACCAGCTCTGTGAAGTGGTCATGGAGGAGTGGAAGAGGACTCCAGTGGCAACCTGTGAAGCTCTGGTGAACTCCATGCCCAAGAGGGTTAAGGCAGTGCTAGAAAATAATGGTGGCCACACAAAATATTGACACTTTGGGAGCAATTTGGACATTGCCACTTAGTGGTGTACTCACTTTTGTTGCCAACGGTTTAGACATTAATATCTGTGTGTTGAGTTATTTTGAGGGGACAGCAAATTTACACTGTTATACAGGCTGTACACTAAATACTTTACATTGTAGCAAAATGTAATTTCTTCAGTGTTGTCACATGAAAAGATATAATAAAATATTTACAAAAATGTTAGGGGTGTACTCACTTTTGTGAGATACTGTAGCTGAGTTGGTAAATGGTTTTATAATGCATAATGTTTTTTTGGATATATATAGTTGTGGATTGTTATACTGCTTATAGGGGTTATTCATGGAAAGAGAGTGATGCAGACTTGGAGGGTACTATTGCTACAGGAGGTAGAAGGAGGGAGGATTTTGGTGTAAAAGTGATTGATATGTGGTCTAGGCTAGTTAAGTTTCTGATGGACATGACAGTTGAAGCTACACAGATCAAAAAACAGGAAAAAATGGTAGGTATGCGAATACTGGGTGTTTAATGATAAGAGCTGTGATAGGGTGCACATTACGGTAAATACTAGCATATTTGCAAGCATTGTGGTGGTGCTTATTTTGGTTTGGATTGTAGGAGAAGAGAGATGGGTGATAGGAATTATTCCTTTCGGAGTTCAGGAAAATTTTGGGGGGAGTAAATGTAACCGGAAAACACAATTGAAGGTAAATAGAATTGAAGCAGTGCTAGTGGATTACCCCAAGGAGAAGGAGAGAACAATTTTGAAGGGATGACTGTTAAATGGTTATAAAATTCCAATACAGAGGGAAGTTTGTGGTTCAAACAAAGTTACAAATCTAAAATCTAACTTTTTTGCAATAAAACCTTAGCCATCTCATAGGCAAAGAGAGTAGAATTTAGTAGAATGGGAGGGCCTTTTGACAAGAAACCTATTCAGAATTTAGTGATTTTTCCGTTAGGGGTGGTCTCTTAGAAGGAGGCAGGAAAGTACAAAATTATCTTAAGTCTGCCATATCCAAAGAGGCTGTCAGTTAATGATAGGGTGGATGCTTTGGCCAGTCAGAAATCGTTTCACCAGACGATTAAACTTGTTAGGCAGATGGGCCCTTGGACGTATTTGGCCAAAAATGATATAAATAATGCATTCAGGTTCTTGCCTTTACATTCAGAAAGTTTTAAAATTATGCATTGATTGGTAGTGAAACAAAATCAGGAAATGGGGGCAATAGTGCACATAGTGGATGCTTTCTTGGTAGTAGGCCCAAGTGGTTTGGGAGAATGTAGTAGGTTTATTGGTGTTATATTGGATGTAATGAAGGCTATGGGGTGCCAGTAGCAGAGGAAAAATCTCAAGACCCTTGTAAAAAGTTGTAATTTTTAGTAATTGAAATGCTATTAAGCAAAATTGTTTATTGCCTAGTGATACGTTTAAAACAAATAAGGGTCCAAAGGTGAATGAGCTCAAAAAAATATATACTTTCAGAAGTTACTTAATTTTGCATGCAAAGTTATTCCAATGAGCAGGCTGTAATTGAGAACTAACTAAAAATCGGGGTAACTAAGCAGATGAGAGCTGATTTAATGGTTTAGGTTGTTTTTCTAGATGAATTTAGTTATGTTTAGGTTGTTTTTCTAGATGAATTTAGTTAAGATATTGTGAGCAGAAGGTGTCTGCAGCAGAGGAGAGCCAGTTATATACAGATGTTGCAGGAAGCACATTTTTGGCCTGTATTTAAATAGTAGGAGGTGTACTAAGAGGTGGCCTCAGGAGTAGATGAGAAAGTTTGGACCAGGTTTTTAGTACTGTTAGAAAAGTTGTTGCAGTGGAGCTCTTGGGACAAAACCTAGTAAATAAAAACATTCTTTTTTATGTTAGGTATCTGGTGTTAAAATGCTTGCAGTATAACATAGTTTGCAGTCATAAGCACGTACCTGGGGTTAGTAATGTTATTGCTGATGCTTTGTCCTGCTTCAAATGGGATGTGTTTAACATGCAGACAAGATGGTTTGCATAAAATAATTTTTGAGGGCAGAGCCTGAGGAGGGACCCATATTTTTGAGTAATAAAGATAGTAAACATTTGACAAAGTGTAAATTTAAGAGGTTATTGCACTTGGTAGTTGGCAAGTTGGGATGGGTTACACCACATCATTTTAAAATAGGCTTGGACATGAGTGCTGAGGATTTAGGGATGTCAGATTATATGATAAAAAAGGTTGATGGAAGTTTGGAGCATAAGGAAATACATTAGGCCTATTAACAAACGGCTAGATTACGAGTTTTGAGCGCTATATAAAGTTACTTTATTTTATTTCCTATAGCGCTGCCATTACAAGTTTTCAAACATACGCCTTTTGCGTGTGATATGGTTGCGTTGAGCCCCATACCGCACACAATCAGAGCGCTGCTGAGACATGCTCGTGCACGATTTCCCCATAGACATCAATGGGGAGAGCCGGCAAAAAAAAAAACTAACACCTGCGATCGCAGAAACAAAAGTACCGTAATGCAGCCCCATTGATGTCTATGGGGAAATAAAAATACTGTTTAAACCTAACACCCTAACATAAACCCTACATCTAAACACCCCATATCTGCTGCCCCCAACATCGCTGACGCCTGCCTAAGTTATTAACCCCTAATCTGCCGCTCCTGATATTGCCGCTACCTAAATACATTTATTAACCCCTAAACTGCCAGCCCCCCACATCACAACAAGCTAAATTAAACTATATTAACCCATAAACCTAACCCTAACGTAACCCTAAACCTAACACCCCCTAACTTTAACATAATAAAAATATAGCTAAATTAAATTTACAATTATTAACTAAATAAAACTATTAACCCCTAAACCGCTAGCCCCCCTACATCGCAACAAGCTAAATTAAACTATATTAACCCCTAAACCTAACCCTAAACCTAACCCTCCCTAACATTAACATAATTAAATTAGATCTAATTTAAATTAACAATTGTTAACTAAATAATTCCTATTTAAAACTAAATACATACTTACCTGTGAAATAAAACCTAAGATAGCTACAATATAACTAATAGTTATATTGTAGCTAGCTTAGGTTTTATTTTTATTTCACAGGTAAGTTTGTATTTATTTTAACTAGGTAGACTAGTTAGTAAATAGTTATTAACTATTTAATAACTATCTAGTTAAAATAAATACAAACTTACCTGTGAAATAAAACTTAACCTGCCTTACACTAAAACCTACCATTACAAAAAAAATAAAAAAAACTATGATTACAAAAGAAACAAAAACGAAATTCTCGAAAAAAATAAAGATTAATCCTATTCTAAAGCGCTTAAAAAAACAAAACACCCCAAAATAAAAAAACCCTACTCTAGAATAAACTACCAAGGGCCCTTAAAAGGGCCTTTTGTAGGGCATTGCCCTGAGTTAAGCAGCTCTTTTGCTACAAAAAAAGAATACAAACACCCCCTAACACTATACAAACCCCCACCCCCCAAACTACCAGGGGCCCTTAAAAGGGCCTTTTGGGGGGCCCGTAAAAGGGCCTTTTGTAGGGCATTGCCCGAAGTTAAACAGTTCTTTTGCTACAAAAAACCCTAAAAAATACATTACACAAAATAACAAACAAATTCTCAAAAATAAAAAAGAATTACACCTAATCTAATAGCCCTATGAAAATAAAAAAGCCCACCCAAAATAAAAAAAAAACCCTAGCCTACAATAAACTACCAATGGCCCTTTTTTACCTGTAAAAAAAATACAAACATTCCTCCCAACAGTAAAACCCACCACCCAACCAACCCCCCCCCCAAATAAAAAAAACATCTAAAATAACCTAAGCTACCCATTGCCCTGAAAAGGGCATTTGTATGGGCATTGCCCTTAAAAGGGCATTTAGCTCTTTTACTGCCCAGACTCTGAACTAAAAAAAAAAAAACACCCAAAAAACCCTTAAAAAAACACTAACGCCCAACAATCCACTTACAGTTGTTGAAGTCCCGCTTGAAGGATCCATCCACCCGGCGAAGTCATCATCTATGCAGCAAGAAGTCTTCATCCATGCGGCCTCTTCGATCTTCATCCAGCTGGCGCGGAGTGGGTCCATCCTGAAGACATACGGCGCAAAGCATCCTCTTCATACGGTCGCCGCTGTACACTGAATCTTCAATGCAAGGGACGCGATTCAAGATGGCATCCCTTGCATTCCTATTGGCTGAAAAATTTTAATCAGCCAATAGGAGTTAGGGCTGCTAAAATCCTATTGGCTATTCAAATCAGCCAATAGAATTTAAGTAGCTCTCATTCTATTGGCTAATTCGAATTAGCCAATAAAATGAGAGTTGCTTAAATCCTACTGGCTGATAAGAAATAGCCAATAGGGTTTTAGGAGCCCTAATTCCTATTGGCTGATTCAAATTTTTCAGCCAATAGGAATGCAAGGGATGCCATCTTGAATCGCGTCCCTTGCATTGAAGATTCAGTGTACGGCGGCGACCGTATGAAGAGGATGCACGCGCCAGATGTCTTCAGGATGGACACGCTCCGTGCTGGCTGGATGAAGATCGAAGAGGCCGTCTGGATGAAGACTTCTTGCCACACGGATGAAGGCTTCTTACCACATGGATGATGACTTCGCCGGCTGGATGGATCCTTCAAGCAGGACTTCAACAACTGTAAGTGGATCGTCGGGGGTTAGTGTTAGTTTTTTAAGGGTTTTTTGGGTGTTTTTTTTTTTAGTTTAGGGTCTGGGCAGTAAAAGAGCTAAATGCCCTTTTAAGAGAAATGCCCATACAAATGCCCTTTTCAGGGCAATGGGTAGCTTAGGTTACCCATTGGATTGTCGGGGGTTAGTGTTAGATTTTTTTAAGGGTAAAAGAGCTGATATCTTTGGGGCAATGCCCCACAAAAGGCCCTTTTAAGGGCCATTGGTAGTTTATTGTAAGCTAGGGTTTTTTATGTTGACGGGGCTATTAGATTAGGTGTAATTCTTTTTTATTTTTGATAATTTGTTATTTTTTGTAATTTTGTGTTTGTTTTTTTGTAATTTATTTTTTATTTTTTGTAGATACTTTTTGTACTTTTTAGAGTAGTGTTAGGATTTTTATTGGTAGTTTAGTTTTATTTAATTGGTAGTTAGTTTAATTTTAGTTTAATAATTATAGTAGTTCGTTAGTTTAAAAAAAAAAAAATTATTTGACAGGTAAGTTTTAATTTAATTTATGATAGGGAAATTGTAATTTTAATATAAAGTTAGGGAGCGTTAGGTTTAAGGGTTACTAGTTTAAATTAGTTTATTTAGTTGCGGGGTGCTTTCAGTTTAGGGGTTAATAGTTTATTTTAGTATATTTTGTTGTGGGGGGCTTGTAGTTTAGGGGTTAATAGGTTTATTATAGCGGCAGTGTGGGCGGAGGGCAGATTAGGGGTTAATAATATTTAAATAGTGTTTGCGATGCAAGCGGGCGGCGGTGTTTGTGATGTGGGAGCGCGGAGGTTTAGGGGTTAATCAGTTTATTATAGTGGCGACAATGTCGGGGAGTGGTGGAATAGGGGTTAATCCATTTTTTTAGTGGCGACGATGTCGGGAGCGGCAGATTAGGGGTTAATAAATTTATTATAGTATTTGTGATACGGGAGGGCCTCGGTTTAGGGGTTAATAGGTAGTTTATGGGTGTTTAGTGTACTTTGTAGCAGTTTAGTTATGAGTTTTATGTAACAGCTTTGTAGTGTAAAACTCATAACTATTGACTTTAGATGGCGGTACAGATCTTGTCGCATTAGGCTGTAAAGCTCACTTTTTAGCCATACCGCAAAACTCATAATACCGGCGCTGTGGAAATCCCATGAAAAAACTTAATTTTTAAGTGTTGCGGTACAGGCTAAAAGGTGTGCAGTACACCTATACTGACCACACTTGTAATAGCTGCTGTGCTGTTTTAACACTGAAAATGCCATATTTTCAGCGTTACAAGCCGCAACACAAAACTTGTAATCTAGGTGAAAGAAAATAAAGTTGTATTTTTGTTATGGAATTTAAATATGGTTTTGTTCTGTTGTTAACATGTTAATCGGTTCATTGCAGTAAGAGCACTCTGAAATGGGTCATTCCTATGTGCATTGGGTAAAGATCATAGTGTTTTAAAGTGGGGCAAAAAAGTATTTAGTCAGCCACCAATTGTGCAAATTCTCCCACTTAAGAAGATAAGAGAGGCCTGTAATTTTCATCATAGCTATACCTCAACTATGAGAGACAAAATGTGGAAATAAATCCAGACAATCACATTGTCTGATTTGGAAAGAATTTATTTGCAAATTATGGTGGAAAATAAGTATTTGGTCAATATCAAAAGTTCATCTCAATACTTTGTTACATATCCTTTGTTGACAATGACAGAGGTCAAACGTTTTCTGTTTTCTTCACAAGGTTGTCACACACTGTTGCTGGTATGTTGGTCCATTCATGCATGCAGATTTCCTCTAGAGCAATGATGTTTTGGGGCTGTCGCTGGGCAACACGGACTTTTAACTCCCTCCAAAGGTTTTCTATGAGGTTGAGATCTGGAGACTGGCTAGGCCACTCCAGGACCTTGAAATGCTTCTTATGAAGCCACTCCTTCGTTGCCCGGGCGGTGTGTTTGGGATTATTGTCATGCTGAAAGACCCAGACATATTTCATCTTCAATGCCCTTGCTGATGGAAGGAGGTTTGCCCTCAAAATCTCACGATACATGGCCCCATTCATTCTTTCATGTACACGGATCAGTAGTTCTGTTCCCTTTGCATAGAAACAGCCCCAAAGCATGATTCTCCAAACCCAAATTCATCACAGTAGGTATGGTATTCTTTGGGTGCAACTCAGCATTCTCTCTCCGCCAAAAATGACGAGTTGTGTTTCTACCAAACAGTTCTACTTTGGTTTCATCTGACCATATGACATTCTCCCAGTCCGCTTCTGGATCATCCAAATGCTCTCTAGCATACTTCAGACGGGCCCAGACATGTACTGGCTTAAGCAGGGGGACACGTCTGGTACTGCAGGATCTGAGTCCCTGGCGGCATAGTGTGTTACTGATAGTAGCCTTTGTTACGTTGGTCCCTGGGATGTTTGCTCACTGTTCTTGTGATCATTTTGAACCCATGGGGTGAGATCTTGAGTGAAGCCCCAGATCGAGGGAGATTAACAGTGGTCTTGTATGTCTTCCATTTTCTAACTATTGCTCCCACAGTTGATTTCTTCACACCAAGCTGCTTGCCTATTGCAGATTCAGTCTTCCCAGCCTGGTGCAGGTCTACAATTTTGTTTCTGGTGTCCTTCAACAGCTCTTTGGTCTTCACCATAGTGGAGTTTGGAGTGTGACTGTTTGAGGTTGTGGACAGGTGTCTTTTATACTGATAACAAGTTCAAACAGGTGCCATTAATACAGGTAATGAGTGGAGGACAGAGGAGCCTCTTAAAGAAGAAGATACAGGTCTGTGAGAGCCAGAAATCTTGCTTGTTTGTAGGTGACCAAATACTTATTTTCCACCATAATATGCAAATAAATTCTTTCCAAATCAGACAATGTGATTGTCTGGATTTGTTTTCACATTTTGTCTCTCATAGTTGAGGTATACCTATGATGAAAATTACAGGCCTCTTTCATCTTCTTAAGTGGGAGAACTTGCACAAGTGGTTTGCCCCACTGTATGTATTTTCCCATTCTGTTTCTAAACACACATATCTAAGAATATGATCTTATGTTGATCATAGTCCATATTGAACTTTAAGCTGGCATTAACCAAATTCAATTGGTTTATCCACATCAGCTACTCCCCTTCAGAGACCATCCACAGAATTAGATCATTAATATATCCCGCTTGAAGAATTTGTTCTGTGGTATCTTGAACAGATCAGTACATTCAGTTTTAAATTCAGACATGTAAAGGTTGGCATATGATGAGGCCACATTTGACCCTATCACTGTTTCTTTCAGTTGTAAGTGGAATAGATGTTCAAAGAGGAAATAATTGTCTGTAAACCAAATTACCAACAAGTGTAATAACGATTTTGATGGTGGTCCTATGTAAGGGTATTTCCCCAACTGACGGCTGATGGTTTCTATACTTTCTGTGTGGGGAATTGATATGTAGAGACTTGTAATGTCTAGTGTAACAAGTAAGTCCTCATCTGTTACCATCACCTGTTCATGGGATTTCAAGATAGATAGTATCTAAAATGAAAGAAGATGTGTTATGTACCAATGGCTGCAACAAGCTATCCAGATATGCTGCCAAAGGTTGGGAGCCTATAGCTGAAACTATAGGTCTCCCAGGAGGCTTGTTCAAGCTCTTGTGTATCTTGGGTAATGCATAAAAGATTAGTGTCTTAGGCTGTTGAACTATCAAATATTCAAGAAGCTGTTTGTCAATAAATCCCTGTTGTAGAATATTATTCGAATACACGTCAGCTTTTTGTTTGTAAAATGAGATTGGATGTTTGGTCAATTTAGAGTTAGTCCAAGTTTCCTCCAGTTGTGATAAGATTTCTGAGCAATAGACCTTATAATCTAGTAGGACGATAGCCCCACCCTTATCTGCTTCTCTTATCACTCTATGTGCATCATCAGCCAAAGTCCTCAGTGCAGCTCGTACATCATTAAAAAGTTAATTACTTACAACTTTTCTGTTGTAGCTCATTGTAGTTCAAGCCAGACCAATCTGCCATATGTTTTTAAACTAGTATTATTTATTTGTGTATCAAACAAGCTCTTTTTCTTAAGATATCCTATTTTAGATTGTTGTCCTACAAAATACTCTCTTAGGGCTCTCTTAGGTGGCGGAAAGGTTAAGGACCAGCGGTCTTATGGCTGCTGCTTATTAACTTTCATTTCAGGCTATCCTGAAATGATGGGCCTCTGAAGTAGCAACCGCTGCTTGATAAATGGAGCCCTTAGTCTTACCTACTTAAAAAAAATTGAAAATTGACATACAATTGGAATTGTGTCAATATTTATAAATTAACCCTGGGTGATTTAGTACATTGAGTGCTGGCCTGTGAGAGATTATATACATTAAAACACATTAAGGGGCTGAATTATCAAGCTCACCAGAATTATCAGGCTCACCGGAAACAGAAGTTATGAAGCAGCGGTCTAAAGACTGCTGCTCCATAACTTGTCCGCTTGCTCTGAGGCCGCGGACAGAAATTATTATTAACTATGCCCCTTCGAATTAATACAAATGATAATTCATGTTTCAAGGTATTTGACTGGAAAGGGTTCAAAAGTGCATATATATGTGTATGTAAGTGTATACATGTGTTTTGTGCAAATACATATATATATATATATATATATATATATATACACAGTACATACACATATATGTATGCACACATACACATATTTAGAGATATCTTTATTCATTGGAGCCCTTTCCTGTTAAACACATTTAATACCATATCCCGTTTAACCATTTTTTTTTTTATTAATAATAGGATATATTTTTATTAAAAAGTGTGAATATGTGCATATTTTTATTAAAAAGTGTGAATATGTGCATAATACTTATTTTAATGCTTTCAATGTGTTTTGTGAAATTTATTTTAACCTTTATAGTTTACTTCATGTCTCAAGGAGCGCTAAATATTTTTGTGATTTTTTTCGGCTTGTGCTCAAGACAACCTTTGACTTTCAACTTCTAATACAGCGCAAATTAGTGCAGTTGCAATATCCTTTGAAAGTAATGGTTGCGCATAAGGGAAGTCGGGCACACTTCTCTGGTTAGCGTGCTTTAGTATTGACTTGTAATCTCACAGTGGTGCGCTAATGGTAGCACAGTCAAGTGAAACTGATTATCGCGCACGCTATCATTGGTATGGTCTAGCATAATTTCTAGGTTACACCGGATGGCATGTGAGACGCAGAGAGTTGGACGTAGGCGCAGAAATAAAATCAGACAGGCAGCAAGGTAATTAAGGAGATAGGGGGTCTAGTGTTGAAGCATCCCCTCATCACTGCAAGGAACAAGCAGCTCTATAGACATGATGGAGTTAATCTTTCAGACAAGGGTAAACACTATATTTCAGGAAGATATTAGGCTGCTAGTGAAGAATTTGATTAAAGTAAGAAAGAGGTGGAATCATGGAATCTAGGGGTGAGTAAAAAAGATGGCAGCAATTTCATTTAATTGTGTGGTTCTTTTGTAAGTTGAATTAAGCAGAGAAATTGCAGGTTGGCACATGGGCAAGTTATATTGTTGGGGGGAAGTCCACGGGGTACAGAGACCTAGAGTTGTGGTCTGTTGGTCAAATGCCAATGTTTGTGTCTGTCATTATTCTAAGAGATTATTGAGAATAAAGCATGGGTTGGTGTGGGGTTTTACTTTGGTATGGCAATGCAAGCCTAGGATATAAAAGTTTTATTAGTTAGAAAATAATAGAAGTAACAATTGTATTACTTTTAAGGCTTACTGCTAGGGTGTCCCTTGTGATTTTGTTTTTACTTTATTTTTGGCTAATCATAATTTCTTGTGTGGCTGCAACCCTTAGTAAATGTGACTATGGATATTTTATTTTTTTTGGTCTCCCACATATAAGGACTTTTAGTTTATTAAATGTGTGTTTGTATACATGTGATGTGTGTATTTGTCATACTAAAATACTTATGGGTCTTAGTTATAAAATGCAAAACTAATTTCTTTTAGCGACTGTATCTGTGTTTTTGCTAGCCAGTCAAATATATTATAAATACATATGTGATGTTTCAATTCAGCAGAAATTAAACATGTTTAAACACATAATAAAGTACAAATTTGATTACATAATTGTACCATTAAGTATGTACACCAAAGTCGGGGTTTACATAAGTTATTAAAAGTTTGGCAGGCTCTAAGATTATTGTGCCAATAGCTAGTACAGTAGCATAATGTGTAATAAATTACACTATATACTATTTTAATTATAATTTTTAATGAAAGATGAAAGGAAAATTCTGCAGGGTATAACAAAGTCAGGAGAACAATCATTTTAACATACAAGAAAAATCTAGCTTCAAGAGAAGAATTTTGATACATTAATTGTTATTGGGGTGGCACAGACTTGGCTGCTTGTACACTTTGGACCAGATTAATAGTGGAGCGGTATTTAACATTCCCTCTCTAGCTCTAACTCTGCTAGAAGTAAGCTTTTTGCTTGCATCAGTTAGAATATCGCGTGCGTGTGTTAATGTATTCCCTCATAGAAGTCAATAGACCAATAAAAGGGAAAAAAAGATAACACCATACTTGCACGCAAACCAAATCTCAAGTGTGCTAACCTGACATAAAATATTAATAGTTCACATTGCAATGTTCTTCATATAGCAGAACATGTTCTATTTGTCCATAAATAAATATTTCTACATATATCTGTTGGTATTTTGGTACAATATATCTATATATATATATATATATATATATATGATTTTATATATAGCTATAGATATATACACACATATATATATATATATATATATATATATATAATATCTGTTTATAAATACTTAGAAAATATTCTACTATGTGCAGAACATTAGAATATGAGATATTTCCTGCAAATACACAGTATAACACTTTATTAGATATGAACATTGCATAAATATGCTTTTACATGTTTTCATCTACTTGATTGCAAAGGGCTCCAGTGCACGTCTATATATGTCTATATACAGTATGTATACATATGTATTTCTGCATTCATATGTGTATATATGTCTGTAAATACATATATACACATATAAATACATAAATATATATATATATATATATATATATATATATATAAAGGGAGTGCAGAATTATTAGGCAAATGAGTATTTTGACCACATCATCCTCTTTATGCATGTTGTCTTACTCCAAGCTGTATAGGCTCGAAAGCCTACTACCAATTAAGCATATTAGGTGATGTGCATCTCTGTAATAAGAAGGGGTGTGGTCTAATGACATCAACACCCTATATCAGGTGTGCATAATTATTAGGCAACTTCCTTTCCTTTGGCAAAATATGTCAAAAGAAGGACTTGACAGGCTCAGAAAAGTCAAAAATAGTGAGATATCTTGCAGAGGGATAAAGCACTCTTAAAATTGCAAAGCTTCTGAAGCGTGATCATCGAACAATCAAGCGTTTCATTCAAAATAGTCAACAGGGTCGCAAGAAGCGTGTGGAAAAACCAAGGCGCAAAATAACTGCCCATGAACTGAGAAAAGTCAAGCGTGCAGCTGCCAAGATGCCACTTGCCACCAGTTTGGCCATATTTCAGAGCTGCAACATCACTGGAGTGCCCAAAAGCACAAGGTGTGCAATACTCAGAGACATGGCCAAGGTAAGAAAGGCTGAAAGACGACCACCACTGAACAAGACACACAAGCTGAAACGTCAAGACTGGGCCAAGAAATATCTCAAGACTGATTTTTCTAAGGTTTTATGGACTGATGAAATGAGAGTGAGTCTTGATGGGCCAGATGGATGGGCCCGTGGCTGGATTGGTAAAGGGCAGAGAGCTCCAGTCCGACTCAGACGCCAGCAAGGTGGAGGTGGAGTACTGGTTTGGGCTGGTATCATCAAAGATGAGCTTGTGGGGCCTTTTCGGGTTGAGGATGGAGTCAAGCTCAACTCCCAGTCCTACTGCCAGTTTCTGGAAGACACCTTCTTCAAGCAGTGGTACAGGAAGAAGTCTGCATCCTTCAAGAAAAACATGATTTTCATGCAGGACAATGCTCCATCACACGCGTCCAAGTACTCCACAGCGTGGCTGGCAAGAAAGGGTATAAAAGA
This sequence comes from Bombina bombina, assembly GCF_027579735.1. Lineage (NCBI taxonomy): Eukaryota > Metazoa > Chordata > Amphibia > Anura > Bombinatoridae > Bombina > Bombina bombina. The sequence goes on along the minus strand of NC_069502.1, from coordinate 716,320,910 downwards.
AGAAAATCTAATGACATGGCCTCCTTGTTCACCTGATCTGAACCCCATTGAGAACCTGTGGTCCATCATCAAATGTGAGATTTACAAGGAGGGAAAACAGTACACCTCTCTGAACAGTGTCTGGGAGGCTGGGGTTGCTGCTGCACGCAATGTTGATGGTGAACAGATCAAAACACTGACAGAATCCATGGATGGCAGGCTTTTGAGTGTCCTTGCAAAGAAAGGTGGCTATATTGGTCACTGATTTTTTTGTTTTGTTTTTGAATGTCAGAAATGTATATTTGTGAATGTTGAGATGTTATATTGGTTTCACTGGTAAAAATAAATAATTGAAATGGGTATATATTTGTTTTTTGTTAAGTTGCCTAATAATTATGCACAGTAATAGTCACCTGCACACACAGATATCCCCCTAAAATAGCTATAACTAAAAACAAACTAAAAACTACTTCCAAAACTATTCAGCTTTGATATTGAGTTTTTTGGGTTCATTGAGAACATGGTTGTTGTTCAATAATAAAATTAATCCTCAAAAATACAACTTGCCTAATAATTCTGCACTCGCTGTATATATGTATATTGTATATACTGTACATATACATATTTATATATTTATATGTATGTATCTCTATTTTAAAGCCCTTTGCCTTCCTTTATATTTCTAACACCTGAGGCCTCATACCTTTGAGGCGTATAACTTTTTTGTGCTATAATTTTTTTAAAATAATTTTTATTAGACAGTGTCATTATGAGTGTAACTGTGCTTTGTTATGTATTTTTGATCTGTGTTGTGAAACTTTTTTGTTCCACAAAACAGTTAACCAGAGATCTGATGTTTACTTTCAACTTGTAATATGATGACTATATCTGACGCGGGCAAACACCCACAATAAACCCCTTATTGCCTGTTAGCACGCCACTCATTATCTGGCACTTTGTCTGCAAACAGATACTGTGGGTTACATTTATTAAGCAGCAGATGCTGCTTTCTACGCCCCGAGTTTCAGACTTGCCATAACTTCTCCTCCACCTTTTAGGCGGCAGACTGAAAATCATCCCTATCCAATACGATCGGGATAATTGACAGCCCCTGCTAGAAATACTTGTGCAATGTTAAATGCCAACAGTTTTTGCTGTTGGCATTTAGCGAAGTCGAGCAGACATGATTCGCTACAGCGAATCATGTCCGCTCGACCTTTAATAAATCTACCCCTGTATATCTAGTACATAAATGAAACTGTATTTTGAGAAATATCTACTATGGAGTTACCTCACATACTAGCAATATTTTACTTGAATTACAGCTTTAGTAAATGCCAAACAGCCCTGTAACCTGTCAACTATATGTTGGGATGGACCCTTTCACCTTTATTGAACTATGCAGGAAGACAGTTAATTAAAATTCTGGACTGTTCAGTTATATCAGTCACCTGGTAACCCTACCTACATATTTAGAAGTTACTGTAAAGAGTTGTCTTTGGTTTAAAACATTGAATTGGTTCAGTAGATCCTGGGATTGTCAACGTCAATGGCCTAAGTGCAATATTAATCCTCTTTTAACTTTATATATTATGCACCTTATTCTTGTGCTCATATTACAAGCTGAAAGTAAAAGGTTATCACTCAAACAAAACCCTCAGATGCACTAACATCTGGAGTTCAGTAAGCATGGGCCCCTCTAAATCTGTCTCCTCATAGACTTCTATGGGGTGCGCTACAAAACCCTGTTTTAAGCTTCGCTCAAGTGCCAACCTGAAAGTGAGTTAAGAAATAGCATTGTGCTTCACTCAGAAGAAAATGTTATTTTATTTTAGTCATAGGGGTCTATTTAACAATGGCCCCTGTTCCTCTTGTTTCCACGCAAACCTTCAGGCTCGCCGGAAACAGTAGTTAAGAAGCAGCGTTCTTAAGAGCGCTGCTCCTAAACTCATACGCTGCCTCTGAGGCGGCGTATACTAATCCGCCCGATCATGTATGATCAGGCTGATTGACACCCCCTGCTAGCGGCCGATTGGCCGCGAATCTGCAGGGGGCGGTATTGCACCAGCAGTTCGCAAGAACTGCTGGTTCAATGATAAATGCAGACAGCGTATGCTGTCAGCATTTATCGATGTGCGGCGGACATGGTTCGTGATAGCGAATCATGTCTGTCCGCACATATATAAATATACCCCATAGAATTATTATATAGAAAATTAGCAAATCTAAGTAAGTATCCATGCTTGCTTTTTCTCAGAAGTACTCTGTATACATTGTTAAATCCAAAATAAGATTATAGCAGAACCACCAAAATAAAAGCAAAAAATATATTTATTTAAGCCACTTTGAAACATTTGTAAATCAGACATGACTAAGGATGTGAATCCAAAATGTTGTCATTTATATGATATGTTGGCTTAAATAAATATATTTTTTGCTTGTGTTTTGGTGGTGCTGCTATCATCTTTTTTGGATTTATCTATATTAGGGGGTGCTGGTCCTTGATTGTTTGCATACCTGCATTCCTAATTAAGGGAGAGACCCTGGTGCTGGAATCCTTTGGATTGTTTGCTCTGTATACATTGTTACCAATGCACCAGAGAACTCGGGGTAAGACATGCAAATTAGATATACAATATCTCATGCTTTTTGCTTCTAATACTGTGTTCAACAAAAGCAATTCTTTACGGGGTAGGTGTAGGAAAAAAACAAACAAATTCTGGACAGCTGTTTCAAGTTTATTAACTCTCATCAGCAGAAGATAGGTTTGATTTACAGCTTGATGAAGCTTATTTCCACAGAAAAAGCAATACTCATTTGAGTTATTGTGGAGATAAAAGCATGAGAATAAAATCCTCCATTTCATATAACAGCCATATAATTATGGTATAGAAAATGAGCAATTCTAGAGTGCAACACATAACTTGCAACTTTGATTTATATTTAGTGTCACCATACTATCCATTGAAAGTATAGGGTGTGCTAAAGAGGTGCCGGCTGCACTAAACATTCTCTGGTAATTCCATTTTACCATGGATATTTGTGTGCTATACTGAGTGCAGTGCTGCGATATTGAGAGACCACCCTGTGCCATAAATAATGCTCCACTTGTACCTTTTAATTTGGCTTTAGCGTTACTTATGTTTGATGTGACGTGTATACCTGGTGAAAGTTCATTAAAACACCTCCATGGGTCCTGGACCTTAGTCTGTGTACTATGGAAAATTATTTCCAATGATTTTAGTGTTAAATTAATAATATTAAAATAAATCAATGTGATAAAAGTAAAAAAACAAACATAATAATGAGAAATGCATTCTATTTAAATGTGAAAGGATTAACTAATATTAATATTTCATCCTGGATAAAAAAGCATAAACTTGTATAAACCATGATTGTTTGCACAAGCTATCAAATTTAGTTGATTTGAATACTTTTATATAGAGTATTTTACATAGACACAGATATCCAATATGGTCAGTAGCCCTAAACGACTTTTTGTTAATATTTTTTATGTTATATGATGCCACAAGTATATTCAGATCTTTTGATTATTTTTTACTTTTGAACACTTTACATATTTATTCATATACAGCTATATTAGGAGTTATAATTATAATGAGTTGAGTGTTATGACTCAAATAGCAGCGTTACGGGCCACAACGCATCGATTTCCCTAACAGAGCCATTACAAGTCTTGTCGGTATAGGTGTACCGCAAGCCTTTTAGCCTGTAACGCAACGTCAGTACCGCACTTGTAAAAATTAAGTTTTTCATGGGATTCTCATAGCGCTGGTATTACGAGTTTTGAGTTCTGGTAAAAAATCGGCGTTACAGCCTAAAACGACAAGATCCGTAACGCCATCTGTAACATAAAACTCATAACTAAACTGCTACAAAGTACACTAAACACCCATAAACACTCATAAACTACCTCTTAACTCCTAAACCGCCGCCCTCCCGCATTGCAAACACTATTTAAATATAATTAACCCCTAATCTGCCATCCGCCCACATTGCCCCTACTATACTAAAGTTATTAAGCCCTACACCACCGTCACTATAATAAACCTATTAACCCCTAAACCGAAAGCCCCCCACAATGAAATATACTAAGGTAAACTATTAACCCCTAAACCGAAATCCCCTCAAACCGCAATAAACTAAATTAATTTAGTAACCCCTAAACCTAACGCCCCCCTAATTTTAGATTAAAATTACAATTTCCCGATCTTAAATTAAATTAAAACTTACCTGTCAAATTAAAAAAAACTAAGTTTAAACTAAAATTAAACTAATATAACTATTAAACTAAAATTAAACTAACTACCAATTAAATAAAACTAAACTACACATTAAAAAATCCTAACACTACTCTAAAAATTACAAACGATCTAAATACAATAAAAAAGACTAAAATTACAAAAAAAAATGCACACTAAATTACGAAAAATAACAAACGAAATTATTAAAAATAAAAAAGAACTACACCTAATCTAATAGCCCTATCAAAATAAAAAAGCCCACCCAAAATATAAAAAACATAGCCTACAATAAACTATCAATAGCCCTTAAAAGAGCCTTTTGTAGGGCATTGCCCTAAGTTAAACAGCTCTTTTCCCTGAAAACAAAATAAAAAGACCCCCCCAACAGTAAAACCTAAGCTACCCATTACCCTGAAAAGGGCATTTGGATGGGCATTGCCCTTAAAAGGGCATTTAGCTCTCTTACATGCCCAAACCCTAAACTAAAAATAGAACCCACCCAAAAAAACTTTAAAAAAACCTAACACTAACCCCCGAAAATCTACTTACAATTTTTGAAGTCCTGCTTGAACGATCTTCATCCAGGCGGCGAGAAGTCTTCATCCAGGTGGCCTCTTCAATCTTCATCCAGGCGGCATGGAGCGGGTCCATCCTGAAGACATCCGGTGCGGAGCATCCTCTTCATAAGGTTGCCGCCGTACACTGAATCTTCAATGCATTCCTATTGGCTGAAAATTTTGAATCAGCCAATAGATTGGGATATGCTAAAATCCTATTGGCTGTTCAAATCAGCCAATAGGATTTAAGCAGCTCTCATTCTATTGGCTGATTCAAAGAAGATGCTGCCTGGATGAAGATCGAAGAGGCCGCCTGGATGAAGACTTCTCGCCGTTTGGATGAGGACTTCGCCGCCGGGATGAAGATTGAAGAGGCCGTCTGGATGAAGACTTCTTGCCGCCTGGATGACGACTTCTCCACTGGGATGAAAATCGTTCAAGTGGGACTTCAAAAACTGTAAGTGTGGGGGTTTGTAATGTTAGTGGGTATTTGTATTTTTTTTCACAAAAAGAAATGATGTCTTTAGGGCAATGCCCTACAAAAGGCCCTTTTAAGGGCTATTGGTAGTCTATTCTAGATTAGGTTTTTTTTTGTTTTTTTGTTTTTTTTAATGGGTATTAGAATAGTAATAATTTTTATTATTTTTGATAATTTGTTTGTTATTTTGTATAATGTATTTTTTGTAGCAAAAGAGCTGTTTAACTTAGGGCAATGTCCTACAAAAGGCCCTTTTAAGGCCCCCCAAAAGGCCTTTTAAGGGCCCTTGGTAGTTTGGGGGGTGGGGGTTTGTATACTGTTAGGGTGTGTGTGTTTATTTTATTTTTTTTAGCAAAAGAGCTGCTTAACTTAGGGCAATGCCCTATAAAATGCTCTTTTAAGGGCCCCCAAAAGGCCCTTTTAAGGGCCCTTGTTAGTTTGGGGTTTGTATGCTGTTAGGGGGTATTATTTGTAGCAGAAGAGCTGTTTAACTTAGAGCAATGCCCTACAAAAGGCACTTTTAAGGGCCCCCCAAAAGGCCCTTTTAATGGCCCTTGCTAGTTTAGGGGGTGGGGGTTTCTATACTGTTAGGGTGTGTGTTTTTTTTTGTAGCAAAAGAGCTGTTTAACTTAGGGCAATGTCCTACAAAAGGCCCTTTTAAGGGCCCTTGGTAGTTTATTCTAGATTAAGCTTTTTTATTTTGGGGTTGGTATTTTTTATTTTTTTTTAAAGGGTATTAGAATAGGAATAATTTTTATTTTTTTGGATAATTTTTTTTTTTTTGTAATGGTCGGTTTTTGTATTTTTTGTAATGGTAGGTTTTTTTATTTTTTGTAATTTTAGGTTTTAGTATAAGGTAGCTTAAGTTTTATTTCACAGGTAATTTTGTATTTATTTTTAACAAGGTAGTTAGTAAATAGTTAATAACTATTTACTAACTAGTCTACTTAGTTAGAATAAATACAAACTTACCTGTGAAATAAAAATAAAACCTAAGCTAGCTACAATATAACTATTAAATATATTGTAGCTAGTTTAGGTTTTATTTTACAGATAAGTATGTATTTAGTTTTAAATAGGTATTATTTAGTTAATAATTGTAAATTTAATTTAGATCTATTTTAATTATATTAAATTTAGGGGGTGTTAGGGTTACGTTAGGGTTAGGGGTAGGGCTAGGGTTAAGTTTAGGGGTAGGTGTAGGGGTTAATAGTTTAATTTAGGTTATTGCAATGTGGGGTGCTGGCAGTTTAGGGGTTAATAGGTTTATTTAGGGGTAGTGATGTGGGAGGCCAGAGGTTTAGGGGTTAATAACTTTATTTAGTTGCGGCAATGTCGGGGAGCAGCGGCATAGGGGTTAATAACTTTAATATAGTGGCAGCGATGTTGGGGTGTGGCAGAATAGGGGTTAATAACTTTAGTATAGTGGTGGCGATATCAGGAGCGGCAGATTAGGGCTTAATACCTTTATTTAGGTGGCGGCGATATCGGGAGCGGCAAATTAGGGGTTAATAATTGTAGGCAGGTATCAGCGATGTCAGGGACAGCAGATTAGGGGTGTTTAGACGTGGGGTTTATGTTAGGGTGTTAGGTTTAAAGTTTAGTTTCTTTTTCCCCATAGACATCAATGGGGCTGCGTTACGGAGCTTTTTTTCCCGCGATCGCAGGTGTTAGACTTTTTTCTGACCCACTCTCCCCATTGATGTCTATGGGAAAGCGTGCATGAGCACGTCAAAACAGTGATTGTTTTTGGTGCGGTATGGAGCTTATGGGAGAGGTCCCAACGCTGTTTTTTAACTCCCGCTGGTATTACGAGTCTTGCAGGTACAGGTGTACCGCTCACTTTTTTTCCGCGACTCGAACATACCGCAAATCCACTTACGTCAATTGCGTATCCCATATTTTCAATGGGATTTTCCTAACACCGGTATTATGAGTCTTGGAAAAAGTGAGCGGTACAGCCTCTCCTGTCAAAACTGTTAAAAAGTCAGTAGTTAAGAGTTTTATGGGCTAACGCCGTAACATAAAACTCTTAACTAAAGTACTAAAAAGTACACTAACACCCATAAACTACCTATTAACCCCTAAACCGAGGCCCCCCCCCCACATCGCAAACACTTAAATAAAATTTGTAACCCCAAATCTACCGACCGGACATCGCCGCCACTTTAATAAATATATTAACCCCTAAATAGCCGCACTCCCGCCTCGCAAACACTAGTTAAATTTTATTAACCCCTAATCTGCCATCCCTAACATCGCTGACACCTACCTACATTTATTAACCCCTAATCTGCCGCCCCAACGTCACCGAAACTATACTAAATGTATTAACCCCTAAACCTAAGTCTAACCCTAACCCTAAAACCCCCTAACTTAAATATAATTTAAAAAAATCTAAATAAAATTACTATTATTAACTACATTATTCCTATTTAAAACTAAATACTTACCTATAAAATAAACCCTAAGATAGCTACAATATAACTAATAGTTACATTGTAGCTACCTTAGGGTTTATTTTTATTTTACAGGCAAGTTTGTATTTATTTTAACTAGGTAGAATAGTTATTAAATAGTTATTAACTATTTAATAACTACCTAGCTAAAATAAGTACAAATTTACCTGTAAAATAAAACCTAACCTAAATTACAATTACACCTAACACTACACTATAATTAAATTACCTAAATTAACTACAATTAATTACAATTAAATTAAATAAACTAAAGTACAAAAAAACCAAAACACTAAGTTACAGAAAATAATAAAATAATTAGTTTTTTAAACTAATTTCACCTAATCTAATCCCCATAATAAAATAAAAAAAGCCCCCCAAAATAAAAAAATCCCTACTCTATACTAAATTACAAATATCCCTTAAAAGGGCCTTTTACAGGGCATTGCCCCAAAGTAATCAGCTCTTTTACCTGTAAAATAAAATACAGTACCTCCCAACATTAAAAACCATCATCCCACACACCCAACCCTACTCTAAACCCCACCCAATCTCCCCTTAATAAAACACTAACCCCCTGAAGATCACCCTACCTTGAGATGTCTTTACCCAACCGGGCAGAATTGGTCCTCCAGACGGGCAGAAGTCTTCATCCTATATGGGCAGACGAGGTCCTCCCTACGGGCAGAAGTCTTCATCCTATCCGGGCAGAAGAGGTCCTCCAGATGGGCAGAAGTCTTCATCCAAGCGACATCTTCTATCTTCATCCATCTGGAGCGGAGCGGGTCCATCTTCAAGACATCCTCTTCCAACGACATCCGACGACTAAATGACAGTACCTTTAAGTGAAGTCATCCAAGAATTCTATCAGCCAATCGGAATTAAGGTAGCAAAAAATCCTATTGGCTGATCCAATCAGCCAATAGGATTGAAGTTCAATCCTATTAGCTGATCCAATCAGCCAATAGGATTGAGCTCGCATTCTATTGACTGATTGGAACAGCCAATAGAATGCAAGCTCAATCCTATTGGCTGATTGGTTCAGCCAATAGGATTTTTTCTACCTTAATTCCGATTGACTGATTGATTCTATCAACCAATCGGAATTGAAGGGACGCCATCTTGGATGACGTCACTTAAAGGTACCATCCTTTAATCGTCAGATGTCGATGGAAGAGGATGCTCCACGTCAGATGTCTTGAAGATGGACCCGCTCCGCTCCGGATGGATGAAGATAGAAGATGCCACCTGGATGACCTCTTCTGCCCGGATAGGATGAAGACTTCTGCCCGTCTGGAGGACCTCTTCTGCCCGGATAGGATGAAGACTTCTGCCCATCTGGAGGACCATTTCTGCCCGGTTGGGTGAAGACGTCTCAAGGTAGGGTGATCTTCAGGGGGTTAGTGTTAGGTTTTATTAAAGGGGGATTGGGTGGGTTTTAGAGTAGGGTTGTGTGTGTGGGTGGTGAGTTTTAATGTTGGGGGGGTATTGTATTTTTTTTTACAGGTAAAAGAGTTGATTACATTGGGGCAATGCCCTGCAAAAGGCCGGGGAATAGATTAGGTGTAATTAGTTTAAAAAACTTGTAATTATTTTATTATTTTCTGTAATTTTGTGTTTTTTTCATACTTTAGTTTATTTAATTTAATTGTAATTAATTGTAGTTAATTAATTTAATTATAGTGTAGTGTTAGGTGTAATTGTAACTTATGTTAGGTTTTATTTTACAGGTAAATTTGTACTTATTTTAGCTAGGTAGTTATTAAATAGTTAATAACTATTTAATAACTATTCTACCTAGCTAAAATAAATACAAAGTTGCCTGTAAAATAAAAATAAAGCCTTATATAGCTACAATGTAACTATTAGTTATATTGTAGCTATCTTAGGGTTTATTTTATAGGTAAGTATTTAGTTTTAAAAAGGAATAACGTAGTTAATAATAGTAATTTTATTTAGATTTATTTAAATTATATTTAAGTTAGGGGGTGTTTGGTTTAGGGTTAGACTTAAATTTAGGGGTTAATAACTTTAGTATAGTGGTGGTGACATTGGGGGCGGCACATTAGGGGTTAATAATTGTAGGTAGGTTGCGACGACATTGGGGGCGGCAGATTAGGGGTTAGTAACTATAATGTAGGTGGCGGCTGTGTCCTGAGCGGCAGATTAGGGGTTAATAATATAATGCAGTTGTCGGCGATGTTGGGGGCGGCAGACTAGGGGTTAATAAGTGTAAGATTAGGGGTGTTTAGACTCAGGGTTCATGTTAGTGTGTTAGGTGTAGACATAACTTTTATTTCCCCATAGGAATCAATGGGGCTGCGTTAGGAGTTGAACGCTGCTTTTTTGCAGGTTTTAGGTTTTTTTTTCAGCCGGCTTTGCCCCATTGATTCCTATGGGGAAATCGTGCACAAGCACGTTTAGACAGCTTACCGCTACCGTAAGCAGCGCTGGTATTGAGGTGAGATGTGGAGCTAAATTTTGCTCTCCGCTCACTTTTCTGCGGCTAACGCCGGGTTTGTAAAAACCTGTAATACCAGCTTTGTTTGTACGTGAGAGGGGAGCAAAAACTGCTCCTTAGTACCGCAATCCTTACCGACAAAAACATTGCTTATGTATAAAAAATTACTTTTTCTTGTGCTCCATATGATGATTTTACTAAACTGTAGCATAGTATATTAAAAAAAAAAGCAACATTAAATATTTTTTGTTAGAGCAACTTTAAAAAAAAAAACTTTCCATGACGCTTTAATGTTTAAAGTCTTTGCTGGCATTTTTTTTTTGTTGTCTGAAAAATAAATATAGCGCTTGTAAATGCTAAGTCTTTAATGTTTAATAGAATTAATTTCCGTGTAAGTATTTTATGGAGCATCTTAAAATAAAATGACAAGTGAGTCACTAGCACAGACAAAACATTTGTAATATCTTCTTGAGCTTCACTCTGATTATTCTCATAACTATCTGCTGTACCTGATTACACCTGTACTTGCAATTTTGTAGTACAACACAGTGTAACATGTACTATCTCATTATCTAAAGCTTTGTAATTAGTACAAATAAAACTTAATGATAATTATTTTATTCACTCTTCACTGTCATATATTTGGAAGGTAAGATGGTCTAAATGTTCTCTCAAGTTAAAATGGGCAGTAAATGGATTTTAACATTACTGAGAAAGCAAAGGACATTATTACTTTGAATATAAGATTGCATTACATTGTTCTAACTAATTCAAGGAAGGATTACATTTGTACTGTAGTTTATCCAATACACACTGGAAACAGCAACTTTAGTGGAGTAAGTGCCAGTGGAAACTGGGAATCTGCCTATTCCCCAAATTCACATATAGGCCTCTATTTATGAAGCTCCGTATTTACCTGCATTCGCCGGCCCCAATACGCCCGCCTAAGTTCGCCTAACCTCGCTGCCGCGGACCTGAATACGCTCGCCAAATTTATCAATAAAGCTGTCAAAAGGCTGCGCACCAAGTACAGAGCGATGAGCAGCGGACTGTGTTATTTATCAGTCATTGATCTCGCTGCTCTTCGGCTTTTTCCCAGCTTTATTAATACCCCTGTCACTAAGCACCCACACTATACTATACTGTTTTACCCCCTATACCGCCGCTCCTGGACCCCGCCGCAACTATGAAAAAATATATTAACCACTAAACCGCCGCTCCCGGATCCCACCGCAACTATAATAATTATATTAACCCCTAAACCGCCGTTCCCGAACCCCGCCGCCACTATAATAAATATATTAACCCCTAAATCGCCGCTCCCGAACCCCGCCGCCACCTACATTATACCTATTAACCCCTAATCTGCCGCCTCCTATACCGCCGCCACCTACATAAAGTTATTAACCCCTATCCTGCCCCCCCTATACCGCCGCCACCTATATTAAATGTATTAACCCTAAACCTAAGTCTAACACTAACCCTAACTTAAATATTATTTAAATAAATCTAAATAAAAATTACAATTATTAACTACATTATTCCTATTTAAAACTAAATACTTACCTATAAAATAAACCCTAATATAGCTACAATATAACTAATAGTTACATTATAGCTATTTTATTATTTATTTTTATTTTACAGGCAAGTTTGTATTTATTTTAACTATGTAGAATAGTTAGTAAATAGTTATTAACTATTTAATAACTACCTAGCTAAAATAATTACAAAATTACCTGTAAAATAAATCCTAACCTAATTTACAATTATACCTAACACTACACTATCATTAAATTAATTAAATAAATGAACTACAATTGCCTAAAATTAAATACAATTAAATAAACTAAACTAAAGTACAAAAAAAAACAAACACTAAATTACAGAAAATAAAAACAAATTACAAGAAGTTTAAACTAATTACACCTAATCTAAGCCCCCTAATAAAATAAAAAAGCCCCCCAAAATAATAAAATGCCCTACCCTATACTAAATTACAAAGTAATCAGCTCTTTTACCAGCCCTTAAAAGGGCTTTTTGCGGGGCATTGCCCCAAAGTAATCAGCTCTTTTACCTGTAAAAAAAAATACAACCTCCCCCAATATTAAAACCCACTACCCACATACCCCTACTCTAACCCACCCAAACCCCCTTAAATAAACCTAACACTAACCCCCTGAAGATCACCCTACCTTGAGCCGTCTTCACCCAGCCGGGCCGAATTCTTCATCCAAGCGGGGCAGAAGAGGTCCTCCATCCGGCCAAAGTCTTCATCCAAGCGGCGTCTTCTATGTTCAATCATCCGGAGCGGAGCGGAGCCATCTTCCATCCAGCCGACGCAGAGCCATCCTCTTCCAACAACGTCCTAACACTGAATGAAGGTTCCTTTAAATGACGTCATCCAAGATGGCATCCCTCGAATTCCGATTGGCTGATAGGATTCTATCAGCCAATCAGAATTAAGGTAGGAAAAATCAGATTGGCTGATTCAATCAGCCAATCGGATTGAAGTTCAATCCAATTGGCTGATCCAATCAGCCAATCGTATTGACCTCACATTCTATTGGATGATCGAAACAACAAATAGAATGCGAGGTCAATCCAATTGGCTGATTGGATCAGCCAATCAGATTTTTCCTACCTTAATTCCGATTGGCTGATAGAATCCTATCAGCCAATCGGAATTCAAGGGATGCCATCTTAGATGACGTTATTTAAAGGAACCTTCATTTGGTGTTAGGACGTCGTTGGAAGAGGATGGCTCCACGTTGGCTGGATGGAAGATGGCTCCACTCCGCTACGGATGATTGAAGATAAAAGACGCCGCTTGGCTGAAGACTTCGGCCGGATGGAGGACCTCTTCTGCCCCGCTTGGATGAAGACTTCGGCCGGATGGAGGACCTCTTCTGCCCCGCTTGGATAAAGAATTCGGCCCGGCTGGGTGAAGACGGCTCAAGGTAGGGTGATCTTCAGGGGGTTAGTGTTAGGCTTTTTTAAGGGGGGTTTGGGTGGGTTAGAGTAGGGGTATGTGGGTGGTGGGTTTTAATGTTGGGGGGGTTGTATTTTTTTTTTACAGGTAAAAGAGCTGATTACTTTGGGGTAATGCCCCGCATAAAGCCCCTTTAAGGGCTGGTAAAAGAGCTAATTACTTTGTAATTTAGTATAGGGTAGGGCATTTTATTATTTTGGGGGGCTTTATTATTTTATTAGGGGGCTTAGATTAGGTGTCATTAGTTTAAACTTCTTGTAATTTTTTTTTATTTTCTGTAATTTAGTCTTTGTTTTTTTTTGCACTATAGTTTATTTTATTTTATTGTATTTAATTTATTTAATTAATTTAATGATAGTGTGGTGTTAGGTGTAATTGTAATTTAGGTTAGGATTTATTTTACAGGTAATTTTGTATTTATTTTAGCTAGGTAGTTATTAAATAGTTAATAACTATTTAATAACTATTGTACCTAGTTAAAATAAATACAAACTTGCCTGTAAAATAAAAATAAATCTTAAAATAGCTACAATATAATTATTAGTTATATTGTAGCTATCTTAGGGTTTATTTTACAGGTAAGTATTTAGATTTAAATAGGAATAATTTAGTTAATAATAGTAATATGTATTTAGATTTATTAAAATAATATTTAAGTTAGGGGGGTGTTAGTGTTAGACTTAGGTTTAGGGGTTAATAAGTTTAATATAGGTGGTGGTGGTATAGGGGGGCAGGATAGGGGTTAATAAGTTTAATATAGGTGGCAGCGGGGTCCGGGAGCGGCGGTTTAGGGGTCAAACATTTAATTTAGTTGTGGTGGGGTCCGGGAGCGGCGGTTTAGGGGTTAATGAGTTTAATGTAGGTGGAGGCGGTATAGTGGGGGGCAGGATAGGGGTTAATAAATGTAATGTAGGTGGTGGCGGGCTCCAGGTGCAGCGGTTTAGGGGTTAAACAATTTATTTAGTTGCGGCGGGGTCTGGGATCCACAGGATAGGGGTTAATAACTTTATGTAGGTGGCGGTGGTATAGGAGGCGGCAGATTAGGGGTTAATAGGTATAATGTAGGTGGTGGCGTGGTCCGGGAGCGGCGGTTTAGGGGTTAAACACTTTATTAGAGTGGCGGCGGGGTCCGGGAGCGGAGGTTTAGGGGTTAATAAGTATTATATAGGTGGCGGCGGTGTAGGGGGGGCAGATTAGGGTTGTTTAGACTCGGGGTACATGTTAGGGTGTTATGTGCAGACATCTCCCATAGGAATCAATGGGATATCGGGCAGCAGCGAGCATGAGCTTTCGCTGCTGTCATAATCCCATTGATTCCTATGGCATCCGCCACCTACAGGGCGGTTGATTGAAAACCAGGTACGCTGGGCCGGAAAAGTGCCAAGCGTACCTGCTAGGATTTTGATAAATTCCAAAAGTAGTCAGATTGTGCCGAACTTGTGTTCGGCACATCTGGAGTGACGTAAGCATCGATCTGTGTCGGACTGAGTCCGGCGGATCGTAGCTTACGTCACTAAATTCTACTTTTGCTGGTCTGTAGGGCTTCATAAATATGGCGAATCAGCCGCGCCACAGATACGACTGCGGAATTCCAGCGTATTTGCGGTTGACGACTTGATAAATAGAGGCCATAGTAACAACGAATGTCCACAGCACTTATAATTTATAATTCAATCTTTATTCCAAAACTTCAGAACAAGCTTGTTCTGAAGTTTTGGAATAAAGATTGAATTATAAATTATAAGTGCTGTGGACATTCGTTGTTACTATATGTACTGTAGTTTATATGAAATAAAGAAATAACATGAACTGTGTGTTATTATTGAGGTTGATAAGCTATTACTGTATTTTTTTCATGTACAGACTGGAATGACTCACAAAAATAGAATAAATGCAAGGAAACATGTAGACATAAACCAACGCAACTTATATATATAGCCTGAAAAAGCTCTGGAGTATTGAGGGAGCAAATGGTTTGTTCATGTAGTTTCTTTCATAATGCTTCTATGCTCCTGGCAAATGTATGTCTTGGGGAGATAAATGTAATTCATGAAATACCAATACTTGTCTTGCAAAGGTGAATATGTTGTTACAATTGGCATATCATGATGCATGTGAATATGTTCAGTTACCTATGGTTGGCTCAAAGAGGCAGAAGTGTTTCACTGATCATCACTGCCAAAGACTTTAGAGGGCTATATTTATAAATGGGGCTCACAACATTTCTGGATTGTATCAGGGAGTCTAGCAAGTGGAGGTGTAATAACTTAGAGTCACAGTCGGTGAAGGAATAGTCAAGTGTTTCATTTTGTGAAACTGGGACATTTAAATGTAATGAAGCGGAATGGAAGGACAGAGCTCCAAAATTCCACAATTTTTTTTTTTAAAAATATAGCAGATAATGAGCTAGATTACAAGTGGCGTGCTATTTAGAGCTCCCCCTAGAATCAATCTATTTTCGCACGTATTATAAATTGAAAGTAAAAGTTTTGCGAAACCCTACGTGTGCTAACTAAAAAACTTCGGATATTGCGACTGCACTAACTTATTATCCCCATAGACTTTAATAGAAAGCACAGAAGAAAAAAACTAACACTTATCGCTCGTGTGCTAACCCAACAGAAGATATACATTTTTCCCATTCCAATGTTCTTCACATATAGGACATGTTATTTTTATTATATATATATATATACAGTGGGTTTTGAAAATAATCACCCTCTTGAAAATAATCACATTTTGTTGCTTTGCAGCCTGAAATTAAAAAAAACACAGTTTTTGTTTATCCAGTTGTAATTACTCAGTGCAACTTATAACATCCAAGTTAAAGATATAACACCAACATGTCAGGCAAAAAAATAATAATTCAAAAACAGAATCACTGTGTTGCAAAAAGAATTACCCCCTTGTGTCAGTATTTTGTTGAACCACCTTTTGCTTTAATTACACCCTTTAGTCTGTTGGGATATGTCTCTACTAACTTTGCACATCTAGACTGTGCAATATTTGCCCACACTTCTTTGCAGAACTGCTCCAGTTTCATTACATTTGATGATGACTGTGGACTGCAGTCTTCAAGTCATGCCACAGATATTCAATGGGGTTTAAGTCTGGGGTCTGACTAGGCCATGCAAGGACATTCACCTTTTACTCCTTCAACCACTTTGTGGTCATTTTTGCTGTTTGCTTTGGGTCATTATCATGTTGGAAGATAAACCTTCTTCCCATTGACAACTTCCAGGCAGAGGGCAGTAGATTTTCCTCAAGACTTTGATGGTATTTTGCCCCATCCATTATTCCTTCTATCCTGACAAGTAATCCAGTGCTTGCTGCATCGAAACACCCCCATAACAGGATATTACCACCCCCATACTTTACTGTAGATATGGTGTTATTTGGATGGTGAGCTGTATTGGATTTCCTCCAGACATATTGTTTAGTGTTGAGGCCAAATAAGTAAATTTTAGTCTCATCTGACCATAACACCTTTTTACATGTGGCCTCAGAATCTCCTAGATGTGTTATGGCTTTTTTCTTACAACCTTCCCATACAAGCCACATTTGTGGAGAATTTGTGATATTGTTGTCACCTGCACACAATGACCACTCTTTGTCATAAAATCCTGCAACTGCTTCAGAGTTGCTGTGGGCCTCTTGGTAGCCTCTCTGACCAGTTTCCTCCTGGTTCTTTCATCCAGTTTGGAGCGATGTCCTGATCCAGAGAGGGTCTGTGTTGTAACAAATACCTTCCACTTCTTAATAATAGACTTCACTGTGCTTCTAGGCATTGATAAAGCCTTTGATATTTTCTTGTATCCATGTCCTGACTTGTGCCTGTCCACAACATTATTCTGGAGATCTTTTGACAGTGTCTTGCCACTCATAGTTGATTGTTTGCTTCAGTTGCACTACCAGTAACTGAGATGCCCCTTGAAAGCTATTTTCATGCTGAGCTAAACAATCACCTAGATTACGAGTTGTGCATTGCAGCTTTTAACTCTGAAAAAAATGGCAATTTCAGCGTAAAAGTGGTAACGTGTCGGTATAGCTATACCCCAAGCATTTTATCCTGTAACGCAACATTAATCCCGCACTCAAAAAAATGTTGTTTTTGCATTGGATTTTCATAGCACCGGTATTACAGGTTGTGCAGTGAGGCTAAAATGTTTGCGTTACAGCCTATACCGACACGATCCATACCGCCATCTGAGCAGCCCTTGGATTTTGTGCAGTATGGAGCTTAACGCAACCATATCGCACGCACAAGGAGGCTTTTCAGAAACTCGTAATGGCAGCGCTATGGAGCGTGAAATAACGCAACTTTTGTTGCGTTTGTTTCACTCCCTGTTTAGCGCAAACTCGTAATCTAGATGAATATGTCTAAATCTGATCACAATTGAAGATCAAATGACTTCGCTTTTGCCTTTGAGAAGGTGATTAGCTACACCCAGGGCCGGCGCTTGCATATAGGCAAGTTAGGCAACGGCCTTAGGGCGCCACAGTATGGGGGCGCAAACTGCCGGTGACAATCAGCAGCAACATTTTTTTTTTTTCTCAGCAGCTGCAGCATTTTTTTTTTTTAACATTTGCGGTCCGCCCCCAGTCCAGACAACCTTGAATATTTGGGCGAATTGGGAAAGTGGAGTGCCGTGCTAATACTACTGCCGCCCGTGCTAATACATACATATTGGTTTGTCTGAAATTCAAATGTTTCCCGCGCGCACTGAACAGATGCAGCCTGTGCGCGCGGGAAACTTTGAATTTCAGACAAACCGATATGTATGTATTAGCACGGGCGGCAGTAGTATTAGCACGGCACTCCGCTTCTCGTCTATCTCCTATCTGACTCAGAGTCATCATAGACTGTCATTCACGTGCACAGTCAGTCTGAGCCTGTCAGTCAGTGATATGAGAGGCTGGAGCCTGCCTGGAGGCTGGAGGTGGCGGCGCCGGCGCCGCGGCTGCGGCTCAGGCAGTGGACTGGAGTGGAGCTGTGAGAGGGAAGTGGGAACAAGTCGAGAGTGACTCTCGAGGGAGCCAAATGAGGTACCGTGCAGGCGGACCGGACGCCCCCCAGATGGCCAGAGAGACCGGTACTGAAAAGACAGTGACTGAGAGAGGTAGGTTTTTGGCGACCTTCCGTTGGCGCATCATATATATTTTATTATTTGATTACCATGCAATATCAAAGCTAATGTTACACACTCACAGACAGATATTTTATTATTTATATAACTTTTATAAATAATAAAATATCTGTATGTGAGTGTGTAGCATTGCTTTGATATTATTAGTAAATGGCAGGAGCTTATATAAATAATAGAATATATGTCTGTGAGGAGGAGTGTGTAGCATTAGATTTGATATTATTGGTAAATGGCAGGAGCTTATATATTTTATTATTTATATAAGCTCCATATCATGATGCATGTGAATATGTTCAGTTACCTATGGTTGGCTCAAAGAGGCAGAAGTGTTTCACTGATCATCACTGCCAAAGACTTTAGAGGGCTATATTTATAAATGGGGCTCACAACATTTCTGGATTGTATCAGGGAGTCTAGCAAGTGGAGGTGTAATAACTTAGA